>NW_026520998.1:680000-980000 GCF_024256425.1 Clarias gariepinus | reverse complement strand
ACATCTTGGACGCCCTGGCGCAGAGTAGCGATATCCCCGGTTAGCTTATTGATTAGCTCGGCATGCTGGTCAACCACGTCGCAGAGATGCGCGTAATCCGCAAAAATAGTACCTAACAACCTTTCGTCAAACTCAATCTTGACAGTTTTATTGCCCCTTTTATGACCTTTTATGACCTTTGAGTTGACCTTTGGATGACCTTTAGGATTTTTTATGACCTGGAGTTTCCGATAAAAAAAAGGGGGGGGGGGGGGTAACGATGCTTATGCGCTAGACATCGTTTTATTCACTTATTTAATTTATTTATTCCATAGATTTATTTCATTTATATACGTATTTATTTATTTATTATAAGAATTTGTTCAGGGTGTTTTTTATATGAAAAAATATGCTTGGTGCGGGGACTCGATTTTAAGGTGCTTGTGTTTAACTATTAAGACAGGGTGAATTTATTTATTACCAAAGGGTGAACAATGAAACATTTTATTAACTTTGGTAAAAAAACTTGATGAGTTTTGAATGACTGAAGACTGTTGAAGTTGTTAGTTTTTAAGTTACTTAAAGAGGAGAAGAATAAACGTTACCAGAGGGCGAGATCGAGCCCCCGAGTCGTTGAAGAAGAAGGAAAAAGTTGGTCTCGATGATACGCCTAAAACGTTGTTGCGAATATGCCCGCGAGTCTAAGAAAAGAGTAAAGAAGACAAGCGCGAGGTCTGCGCGTAAACGTTTTTGCAGCGTGAGCTTGTCCGATGTTAAGAGCATGTAGAGCATGAACAGCGAGTTCGCGTCTGGTACGGCCAGAGTTTGGTGAAAGGGGAATCAAACGGGTTTCCTCTCGAGCGCTGTGACTGGCCGGATCTGCGCGTGACGGAACCCCGCCTCCGCATCTTCTGCTTAGTCGCGAAAGGTGTTTATTTTTCAGTGCTCATCTAACTCTGTTGTTCTGAACACAGTTTTTAGGTAGGACTGTGCCTATTATGTCTTTTAAAAAGTTCTCTAACACTAGAGCTGAGGTGACCGTGTGTGTAGTGATTAGTAATAATAGAAGGAACAAAAGTTGATCCGTGAATTATCAGTGCACTTTGTGCCATGATCATTTTGTCAGGAATGGTATGATGATGAACTGATCCAACAGATCGGGTAAAAGTCTAGCCGATTTTACATATGCTTATATATATACGAGGACCATGCGTTAAAAACCTGGTACTATAGTTTTCTTGAAAAGAACAAATCTGCGTTCTGTTTGTCATAGCAGGTGTTGTAATGGCATAGAGGTGTTAGTTAACATCCATTATCAGATTAGGATGTAATAAAAGTTTAGCCAGATATTTTTTTTCATGGGGAGATGGGGCTAATGTTTAATAGCATTGTTTATAAAATGTTTACGCCAAGTGTGTGAGTGTGCGTATGTGTTTATGTCCATGCATGTGTAGCAGATTTTATATTTAAATTTAATTTCACTCAGAATCTGTCTTTTTATATTAATTCTTTAATATTTTGATATTTTACACTCTGGAAATGATTGTTTTATTGCTTATTTATTTTAATCTTATTGGTTTGCACTTGTGGTAAAATATTCGGATATGCTTTGTGACTGCTAAAAATGGGACACGGCCCCTTTAAGAGTTACCGCTTTTCCGGTTCCGGCTGCTCACCTTTAGTTCGCGCGCGGTAAGCGTGGCTGGAGAGAGGTGAGTTCTGATGGAGCTCTAGCGAAAAAAAAAAAAAAGTTTAATTATAGTTGGTTTATTGCGAGTAAAATGTATTTTTGTGATAAATATGCAATTTAACTGTAAGGAAGCCAGAATAGAGATTGTTTAATGCATGTTTTCTTTGGAAGTGACAGTGTATGTATGTTTGAATTCCATGGCTAAAATGATCTATTTTGACTCGCAGGTCATTTATAAGCAAACATGAAGTTTTTTTCTATTCATTTGGTTTTTAATTTATTTAGAATAATAATAAAAATATATGTTCTTTTGGAATATTTGTTGTCCGGTCTCCTTCAATTCACAACACAACGCAGAGACAAACCGGTCACACATGGGGTTGTAATAATATCTAGGTAGAGAAACATTCACACAGGATTAGGAATCCCCCTTACAGTTTTAATTTGATGTTTCACTAGACCCTAACATATAAGTTGAGTTAGCTCTCAGTGCTCTCAAAATAGCCGGTAATGGGAGTTACACAAAGTATTTTCTTCAAAAAATCTTAACAAAAACTGATCTGAAGTAAACAGATCAGTAAATGTTCTTGGCTTGTTCTTGAGGGTTTATTTTTTTTTGTTTGTTTTCTTCCTCCTCACACTAAACCTTCACGCTCGAAAGTTCGGTTAGCTGCCATTGCTAGGTGTAAATATAATGTCATTTTAGAAACTTTTCAGAAAACTCTTAGAAAAACATCTGAGGTAAAAGTTGTTTTTCCTCTTCTTTTTCTTCCAGGTTTTGTCTTCCATTACAGTATTTCTTAACCCAAGTTAAAAGTAATTAGACTGGATTTTTAGCTACACAAATAATTGTTTGTAAAAAAAAATCTAACATACTGTATCCGAGTTAGAAGTTAATACTGTTGAATGTTTACACTTGTTTCATCGGTCATTAAACTTACACATATGACATTTCTTTTAGGTTTTATTAGTAAATGTTGTGAGCAATACTTTTATTTTAGAAACTCTAAAAAAAAAAAAAAAAAAATCTAACAAAATGTAAAAGTAGAAGTTCTTGATTGTTTAGACATGGTTCCTTTGTCACTAAACCTTCACGCAAGATCTGTTAAGCATCAAGGCTATGTGTCTAAGTATAATGTTGTTTTAGAAACTTTTCAGAAAACTCTTCTAACACATCTTAGGAAATAGTTTTTGTTCTCGAAGGTTTTGTCTTTGATTACAATATTTCTTCACCCATGAAAGTTATTACACCGGAATTAGCTGCACATTATTTTTCATAAAAATCCAACAACGTATTTGAGTTAGAAGTTGATACTGTTAAATGATTAGACTTGATTCCTCTGTGATTAAACTTACATGCATAATTTCTTTTTTAGTAATTGTTGTGAGTAATCATTTTATTTCAGAAACTTAAAAAAAAAAAAAAACATCTAACAAAATTTAAAAGTAGAGGTTCTTAATTGTGACTTGTTTCATCTGTCACTAAACCTAAATGTATGAAAGATCTGTTTAATCGTCAAGGCTAAGTGTAAGCACAATGTCGTTTTAGAAACTTTTCAGAAAACTTACACATCACGGGCATTAGTTTTTGTTCTTGACGGTTTTGTCTTTGATTACAATATTTCTTCACCTAAGTTATATGTTATTTCACTGGAATTTTAGTTATGCAAATGATTTCTTCATTCATAAAAATCAAACAACGTAGCTGAGAAAAAAAAACTGATGTCCTTCGTAATTTTGTCTTGTTTTCTAGTAGGTGTGTCTGTGTACCTGTGTTTGTGGGGATGCAACAAGAGGGTGAATAAAAAAAAATAAAATAAAATAAAAAAAATGCACAATGAGTTCTTAAACTTCTGTTACAAACCTAAGTTAAAGTCAACGTTCTTTATGGTTTTGCCCTGTGCCGCTAGGCCTTTACTTTTGAAAGTTCGGGTAACTAAATGTAAATATTAAATCTTTATATGCACTGTAATTTTTGAACATTAAACATTTTAAAAGTAAAAATTTAGCAATATACTTTATTTGAGGTAATTGTTGTTTTTTTTCCCCCATGTTTCCTCTGCCACTAATGCCTGAAAGTTCTGTCAGGGGTCATAGAGGTAATAGTTAATAGAAGATAAGCCTTTAGGAGCATTTACAACGTTTGAGTGTCCTTGTGCCTGATGTAGTAAAAGCTTGGACAGACAACTGTCAGGTCAAAAGAAGATGCTAAACTTCTGTTAGAAACTTTTCTCAAAAATCTAAGGTAAAAGTCAGCAATCTTTAGGGATTTGTCTTGTTTCCCTGCATCACTATGCCTTCACCTGTGAAAGTTCTGGTAGCTAAATGTGAATATTAAACTTTATATGCAATGCATATTTTGACTTCAAAGTCTTTTTTTTCATAAACTTTTAGCAGCATACTGTATTTGAGGGAAATGTTTACGATGTCTGTTGCTAAACCTTCATGTATGAAGATCTGTTAAGCGTCATGGCTATGTGTTTTTTTTTTTTTTTTTTATAATGTTTTAGAAACTTTTCAGAAAACTCTTCTAACACATCCCGGGCAACAGTTGTTTTTGATGTTTTTCTTCCATTACAATATTTCTTTACCTATGAAAGTTAGTGCACCGGAATTTTAGCTATACAAATGATATATAAAATGATATATAAAATCAAACAACATATCTAAGGGTAAAAAAAAACTGATATCCTTAATAATTTAGTCTTTTTTTCTAGTAGGTGTGTCTGCGTACCTATGTTTATGGGGATGTAACAAGAGGGTAGATTAAAAATAATAATAAATGCACAATGAGCTGTTGAACTTTTCCTAAAATCTAAGTCAACGTTCTTTATGGTTTTGCCTTGTTTTCCCTGTCACTATGCCTTCACTCGCGAAAGTCCGGGTAGCTTAATATGAATATTAAAGTTTATATGAATTGCAGTTCTGACTACACAGTCTTTTTCTTTTCATAAACATTTACCAGCATACTTTATCTGAGGGAATTGGTTGTGTTGTCTATCCCTAAACCTTCATGTATGAAAGATCTGTTAAGCGTCAAGGCTAAATGTAAGTATAAGGTAGTTTTAGAAACTTTTCAGAAAACTCTTCTAACACATCCTAGGCAACAGTTATTGTTCTTGTTGTTTTTTTTTCTTCTATTACCAATATTTCTTTACCTAAGTTAAAAGTAATTAGACCGGAATTTTAGCTACACAAATAATTTTTTTGTAAAAATCTTACATACTGTATCCGAGTTAGAAGTTGATACTGTTGAATGATTACACCTGATTCCTCTGTCATTAAACTTACATGTATGAAATTTCTTTTAGTTTCTTGTAGTAATTGTTGTGAGTAATAATTTTATTTCAGAAACTTAAAAAAAAACATCTAACAAAATTGTAAAAACAGAAGTTCTTGATTGTTTAGACTTGGTTCCTCAGTCACTAAACCTTCACGCTTGAAGGAGCTGTTAAGCATCAAGGCTATGTTTAAGTATAATGGGGTTTTAGAAACTTTTCAGAAAACTCTTCTAACAAATCACGGGTATTAGTTGATGTTCTTGGCGGTTTTGTCTTTTATTACAATATTTTGTCACCTATAAATGTTGAAAGTTATAGCACCGGAATTTTAGCTAGGCAAATGATTTCTTCATTCATAAAAATCAAACAACGTATCAGAAAAAAAAGGGTTTGTCTTGTTTTCTTGTATATGTGTCTGCGTACGTGTGTATGTGTGTTTGTGAGGACGTAAGAAGAGGGTGGATAAAAAAAAAAAAAAATGCACAATGAGTTGTTAAACTTCTGTTACAAACCTAAGTTAAAGTCAACGTTCTTCATGGTTTTGTCCTGCGCCGTTATTCCTTTACTTTAGACAATTTTGACTACATAGTCTTTTTTTTTTTTTTTTTTAATAAACATTTAGCAACATACTTAATTTGAGGGAATTGTTGATGTTTTTCATGTCTCCTCTGTCACTAATGCCTGAAAGTTCGGTCAGGGGTCATAGGGTGATAGTTAATAGAAGATAAGGGTTTAGGAGCATTTACGACGGGCGAGTGTCCTTGTGCCTGATGATGTAGTAAAAGCTTGGCCAGACAACTTTCAGTTCAAAGGAGATGCTAAACTTTTGTTAGAAACTTTTCTCAAAAACCTAAAGGTAAAAGTCAAAATTCTTTTTACGGTCTTGTCTTGTTTTCCCTGCATCACTATGCCTTCACCTGTGAAAGTTAAGGTAGCTAAATGTGATAATAAAGTTTATTTGCTTTGTAATATTGACTACACGGTCTTTTTCTATTTTAAAAACTTTAAGCAACATACTGTATTTGAGGGACTTGTTACGGTGTCTGTCACTAAGCCTTCATGTATGAAAGATCTGTTAAGCGTCACGGCTATGTGTAAGTACGATGTCATTTTAGAAACTTTTTCAGAAAAACTAACACATCTGAGGCAACATTTGTTGTTCTTCAGTGTTTTGTCTCCCATTACAATATAATATAGTATATTATGTTTTGACCTGTAGGGCCCATTCACTCCATCTGACAGTAAAACATAATATACTATATGGGCCCTACAGAACAACAAATGTTGCCTCAGATGTGTTAGTTTTTCTGAAAAAGTTTCTAAAATGACATCGTACTTACACATAGCCGTGACGCTTAACAGATCTTTCATACATGAAGGCTTAGTGACAGACACCGTAACAAGTCCCTCAAATACAGTATGTTGCTTAAAGTTTTTAAAATAGAAAAAGACCGTGTAGTCAATATTACAAAGCAAATAAACTTTATTATCACATTTAGCTACCTTAACTTTCACAGGTGAAGGCATAGTGATGCAGGGAAAACAAGACAAGACCGTAAAAAGAATTTTGACTTTTACCTTTAGGTTTTTGAGAAAAGTTTCTAACAAAAGTTTAGCATCTCCTTTGAACTGAAAGTTGTCTGGCCAAGCTTTTACTACATCATCAGGCACAAGGACACTCGCCCGTCGTAAATGCTCCTAAACCCTTATCTTCTATTAACTATCACCCTATGACCCCTGACCGAACTTTCAGGCATTAGTGACAGAGGAGACATGAAAAACATCAACAATTCCCTCAAATTAAGTATGTTGCTAAATGTTTATTAAAAAAAAAAAAAAAAAAGACTATGTAGTCAAAATTGTCTAAAGTAAAGGAATAACGGCGCAGGACAAAACCATGAAGAACGTTGACTTTAACTTAGGTTTGTAACAGAAGTTTAACAACTCATTGTGCATTTTTTTTTTTTTTTTATCCACCCTCTTCTTACGTCCTCACAAACACACATACACACGTACGCAGACACATATACAAGAAAACAAGACAAACCCTTTTTTTTCTGATACGTTGTTTGATTTTTATGAATGAAGAAATCATTTGCCTAGCTAAAATTCCGGTGCTATAACTTTCAACATTTATAGGTGACAAAATATTGTAATAAAAGACAAAACCGCCAAGAACATCAACTAATACCCGTGATTTGTTAGAAGAGTTTTCTGAAAAGTTTCTAAAACCCCATTATACTTAAACATAGCCTTGATGCTTAACAGCTCCTTCAAGCGTGAAGGTTTAGTGACTGAGGAACCAAGTCTAAACAATCAAGAACTTCTGTTTTTACAATTTTGTTAGATGTTTTTTTTTAAGTTTCTGAAATAAAATTATTACTCACAACAATTACTACAAGAAACTAAAAGAAATTTCATACATGTAAGTTTAATGACAGAGGAATCAGGTGTAATCATTCAACAGTATCAACTTCTAACTCGGATACAGTATGTAAGATTTTTACAAAAAAATTATTTGTGTAGCTAAAATTCCGGTCTAATTACTTTTAACTTAGGTAAAGAAATATTGGTAATAGAAGAAAAAAAAACAACAAGAACAATAACTGTTGCCTAGGATGTGTTAGAAGAGTTTTCTGAAAAGTTTCTAAAACTACCTTATACTTACATTTAGCCTTGACGCTTAACAGATCTTTCATACATGAAGGTTTAGGGATAGACAACACAACCAATTCCCTCAGATAAAGTATGCTGGTAAATGTTTATGAAAAGAAAAAGACTGTGTAGTCAGAACTGCAATTCATATAAACTTTAATATTCATATTAAGCTACCCGGACTTTCGCGAGTGAAGGCATAGTGACAGGAAAAACAAGGCAAAACCATAAAGAACGTTGACTTAGATTTTAGGAAAAGTTCAACAGCTCATTGTGCATTTATTATTATTTTTAATCTACCCTCTTGTTACATCCCCATAAACATAGGTACGCAGACACACCTACTAGAAAAAAAGACTAAATTATTAAGGATATCAGTTTTTTTTTACCCTTAGATATGTTGTTTGATTTTATATATCATTTTATATATCATTTGTATAGCTAAAATTCCGGTGCACTAACTTTCATAGGTAAAGAAATATTGTAATGGAAGAAAAACATCAAAAACAACTGTTGCCCGGGATGTGTTAGAAGAGTTTTCTGAAAAGTTTCTAAAACATTATAAAAAAAAAAAAAAAAAACACATAGCCATGACGCTTAACAGATCTTCATACATGAAGGTTTAGCAACAGACATCGTAAACATTTCCCTCAAATACAGTATGCTGCTAAAAGTTTATGAAAAAAAAGACTTTGAAGTCAAAATATGCATTGCATATAAAGTTTAATATTCACATTTAGCTACCAGAACTTTCACAGGTGAAGGCATAGTGATGCAGGGAAACAAGACAAATCCCTAAAGATTGCTGACTTTTACCTTAGATTTTTGAGAAAAGTTTCTAACAGAAGTTTAGCATCTTCTTTTGACCTGACAGTTGTCTGTCCAAGCTTTTACTACATCAGGCACAAGGACACTCAAACGTTGTAAATGCTCCTAAAGGCTTATCTTCTATTAACTATTACCTCTATGACCCCTGACAGAACTTTCAGGCATTAGTGGCAGAGGAAACATGGGGGAAAAAAAACAACAATTACCTCAAATAAAGTATATTGCTAAATTTTTACTTTTAAAATGTTTAATGTTCAAAAATTACAGTGCATATAAAGATTTAATATTTACATTTAGTTACCCGAACTTTCAAAAGTAAAGGCCTAGCGGCACAGGGCAAAACCATAAAGAACGTTGACTTTAACTTAGGTTTGTAACAGAAGTTTAAGAACTCATTGTGCATTTTTTTTATTTTATTTTATTTTTTTTTATTCACCCTCTTGTTGCATCCCCACAAACACAGGTACACAGACACACCTACTAGAAAACAAGACAAAATTACGAAGGACATCAGTTTTTTTTTCTCAGCTACGTTGTTTGATTTTTATGAATGAAGAAATCATTTGCATAACTAAAATTCCAGTGAAATAACATATAACTTAGGTGAAGAAATATTGTAATCAAAGACAAAACCGTCAAGAACAAAAACTAATGCCCGTGATGTGTAAGTTTTCTGAAAAGTTTCTAAAACGACATTGTGCTTACACTTAGCCTTGACGATTAAACAGATCTTTCATACATTTAGGTTTAGTGACAGATGAAACAAGTCACAATTAAGAACCTCTACTTTTAAATTTTGTTGGATGTTTTTTTTTTTTTTTAAGTTTCTGAAATAAAATGATTACTCACAACAATTACTAAAAAAGAAATTATGCATGTAAGTTTAATCACAGAGGAATCAAGTCTAATCATTTAACAGTATCAACTTCTAACTCAAATACGTTGTTGGATTTTTATGAAAAATAATGTGCAGCTAATTCCGGTGTAATAACTTTCATGGGTGAAGAAATATTGTAATCAAAGACAAAACCTTCGAGAACAAAAACTATTTCCTAAGATGTGTTAGAAGAGTTTTCTGAAAAGTTTCTAAAACAACATTATACTTAGACACATAGCCTTGATGCTTAACAGATCTTGCGTGAAGGTTTAGTGACAAAGGAACCATGTCTAAACAATCAAGAACTTCTACTTTTACATTTTGTTAGATTTTTTTTTTTTTTTTTTTAGAGTTTCTAAAATAAAAGTATTGCTCACAACATTTACTAATAAAACCTAAAAGAAATGTCATATGTGTAAGTTTAATGACCGATGAAACAAGTGTAAACATTCAACAGTATTAACTTCTAACTCGGATACAGTATGTTAGATTTTTTTTTACAAACAATTATTTGTGTAGCTAAAAATCCAGTCTAATTACTTTTAACTTGGGTTAAGAAATACTGTAATGGAAGACAAAACCTGGAAGAAAAAGAAGAGGAAAAACAACTTTTACCTCAGATGTTTTTCTAAGAGTTTTCTGAAAAGTTTCTAAAATGACATTATATTTACACCTAGCAATGGCAGCTAACCGAACTTTCGAGCGTGAAGGTTTAGTGTGAGGAGGAAGAAAACAAACAAAAAAAAATAAACCCTCAAGAACAAGCCAAGAACATTTACTGATCTGTTTACTTCAGATCAGTTTTTGTTAAGATTTTTTGAAGAAAATACTTTGTGTAACTCCCATTACCGGCTATTTTGAGAGCACTGAGAGCTAACTCAACTTATATGTTAGGGTCTAGTGAAACATCAAATTAAAACTGTAAGGGGGATTCCTAATCCTGTGTGAATGTTTCTCTACCTAGATATTATTACAACCCCATGTGTGACCGGTTTGTCTCTGCGTTGTGTTGTGAATTGAAGGAGACCGGACAACAAATATTCCAAAAGAACATATATTTTTATTATTATTCTAAATAAATTAAAAACCAAATGAATAGAAAAAAACTTCATGTTTGCTTATAAATGACCTGCGAGTCAAAATAGATCATTTTAGCCATGGAATTCAAACATACATACACTGTCACTTCCAAAGAAAACATGCATTAAACAATCTCTATTCTGGCTTCCTTACAGTTAAATTGCATATTTATCACAAAAATACATTTTACTCGCAATAAACCAACTATAATTAAACTTTTTTTTTTTTTTCGCTAGAGCTCCATCAGAACTCACCTCTCTCCAGCCACGCTTACCGCGCGCGAACTAAAGGTGAGCAGCCGGAACCGGAAAAGCGGTAACTCTTAAAGGGGCCGTGTCCCATTTTTAGCAGTCACAAAGCATATCCGAATATTTTACCACAAGTGCAAACCAATAAGATTAAAATAAATAAGCAATAAAACAATCATTTCCAGAGTGTAAAATATCAAAATATTAAAGAATTAATATAAAAAGACAGATTCTGAGTGAAATTAAATTTAAATATAAAATCTGCTACACATGCATGGACATAAACACATACGCACACTCACACACTTGGCGTAAACATTTTATAAACAATGCTATTAAACATTAGCCCCATCTCCCCATGAAAAAAAATATCTGGCTAAACTTTTATTACATCCTAATCTGATAATGGATGTTAACTAACACCTCTATGCCATTACAACACCTGCTATGACAAACAGAACGCAGATTTGTTCTTTTCAAGAAAACTATAGTACCAGGTTTTTAACGCATGGTCCTCGTATATATATAAGCATATGTAAAACCGGCTAGACTTTTACCCGATCTGTTGGATCAGTTCATCATCATACCATTCCTGACAAAATGATCATGGCACAAAGTGCACTGATAATTCACGGATCAACTTTTGTTCCTTCTATTATTACTAATCACTACACACACGGTCACCTCAGCTCTAGTGTTAGAGAACTTTTTAAAAGACATAATAGGCACAGTCCTACCTAAAAACTGTGTTCAGAACAACAGAGTTAGATGAGCACTGAAAAATAAACACCTTTCGCGACTAAGCAGAAGATGCGGAGGCGGGGTTCCGTCACGCGCAGATCCGGCCAGTCACAGCGCTCGAGAGGAAACCCGTTTGATTCCCCTTTCACCAAACTCTGGCCGTACCAGACGCGAACTCGCTGTTCATGCTCTACATGCTCTTAACATCGGACAAGCTCACGCTGCAAAAACGTTTACGCGCAGACCTCGCGCTTGTCTTCTTTACTCTTTTCTTAGACTCGCGGGCATATTCGCAACAACGTTTTAGGCGTATCATCGAGACCAACTTTTTCCTTCTTCTTCAACGACTCGGGGGCTCGATCTCGCCCTCTGGTAACGTTTATTCTTCTCCTCTTTAAGTAACTTAAAAACTAACAACTTCAACAGTCTTCAGTCATTCAAAACTCATCAAGTTTTTTTACCAAAGTTAATAAAATGTTTCATTGTTCACCCTTTGGTAATAAATAAATTCACCCTGTCTTAATAGTTAAACACAAGCACCTTAAAATCGAGTCCC
Organism: Clarias gariepinus; assembly: GCF_024256425.1. Classification (NCBI taxonomy): domain Eukaryota; kingdom Metazoa; phylum Chordata; class Actinopteri; order Siluriformes; family Clariidae; genus Clarias; species Clarias gariepinus. The sequence continues at coordinate 968,065 of NW_026520998.1, read as the reverse complement.
CGCACCAAGCATATTTTTTCATATAAAAAACACCCTGAACAAATTCTTATAATAAATAAATAAATACGTATATAAATGAAATAAATCTATGGAATAAATAAATTAAATAAGTGAATAAAACGATGTCTAGCGCATAAGCATCGTTACCCCCCCCCCCCCTTTTTTTATCGGAAACTCCAGGTCATAAAAAATCCTAAAGGTCATCCAAAGGTCAACTCAAAGGTCATAAAAGGTCATAAAAGGGGCAATAAAACTGTCAAGATTGAGTTTGACGAAAGGTTGTTAGGTACTATTTTTATCCGCTGGGTTCACCACTTTGGGCTCAGTCATTCTGTCAGGATGAACTAACCTAGGCGACCAGATGACTTAGCTTTAGCGATTAGCCCAATGTAGCGTGGATGGTGAACCCAAACGCGGAAGAGAGCGAGTAGGTAGGATAACCACGCTTGTTAGTCTAAGAACTCTCACAAAAGGGGAGCAAGGGAAAAACACAAATTTAACCCGCGTCCTATAAACACACACTCAAGATCAGAAAGCGAAACCCAAATAAAGTGAGTACTCACGAACCGATGATGGACAACCAGAACCGACATGGGCTGAACTCAATGACTGAGCGCTGAATCGTGGTTTGTTTACTCCTCTTATACTTCCTGATTTGCGACCGCTTTACTTCCGGGTCCTAGTGCCGGTCGCCGATTGAGTGTGCATGACAGTCACTTAGTAAATCTTTGATTTAGTTCTCATTCAGTGGCCACACATCACTTCCACATTTCCCTTGCTTTTATTATATGAGCATAAGCAGTGAAACATCCCGCAGGTTTATAATACACCGCGGCCAAGTGAACCACGTTCCCGCCGATTAGGCGCATGGTCCGTTGCCTAGCAACACTCAACGAAACGAGGCATAATCGTGGTCTTTGCTTCGGTTATGACATAGCATAATTTATTATCTGCTGTGGTAGATCAGATTTATACAAATTTAATAATAAGGCTATATATCCTCAGGAGGGGGTCATTACATAGTAATATGTAAAACAATATTGTTTTAGAGATAATTTCACGGAAGCTTCTAACAGAATGAACAAACTAGTGAATTTTCTCAAAACGTTATAAAATTAAGTAAAGCGAAATCCCCTAAATGTCCTTATAAAATATCGCTGATTATCAACGCCAGAATGAATGGCGAGTTGTCGAGATATATATATATATATATATATATATATATAAAATAAACTGCATATATGGAATGAAACCTGAGATAGTTACATATACGCACTGAATGGCGCATCCCTTGCGCCATCTGCTAAGAGAAATGAGAATGGAAAAGACAGGAAACGGCATGACCGGTGCGCAGCTGTCAGCGATTTCATGTAGCTTTATACTGGCTTTTACTGGTGCGATTTTAAAAATGTAAGCATACAGGGTAATTAAGCTCACAGAACTAGGAAAAGTCATGAAAGGGGGGTCCTGGAATTTGATCGAGTGTGAAGTATATATTTTTTTTAACCCCTTGCGGTCAAATGACCGCTGCTCAGCGCTTCTAGTATTAATGGCCCTCCAAAAGGAAGTTTTCACAAGGAGGGGGACATCTAGCTATAAACTCCTCCATTATTTCTGGTAAGTTTTATGCTTTTATCTGCTTTAAAATATATTTTCTGCTGACACAATGTCAGTGAAGTCAAAGAATCTGAGGAATGTTTTTAGCTTAATCCTATTTATAACTTGCAGGTGCATCTCATCAGATGACGTCACCCGACCGAGGTTATATAAGCCAAAATTTGGCATGTTTAATACACGCATGCTTTACAACCGGCAACATGACAAGATATTCCCATAGCATTTTCACGCAGCATCGAGTGTAGCCTTTGAAGGGGAACTTATTTCCTGGTTTGTTTTATTTTAAATATTGCTTATTATATTATTCTGCAAAATAAACAATGTTATCATTGTGTAAGTTATTAACATATTGATGTCTTTTAAGGACAAAAACAGACCATGCGCTGTGTTCATAGGGTTAATAAACAATTTACAAGACAAAAATTAAGACATTTGTGGATGGAAAGGTGTGTCCATCCACCCACACACACAGGCAGCATAGGGGTAAGCACTGTGACTGCATTGCTCTGTTGCCTTTAACACAAACACATTTGCACACAGACAGGTCTAAAGAACCCCTTCCCCCAGCCCCCCAAAAACACACAGAGCAATTAGCATTCTCCATTGAGGTTTCTCACATTCCACTTCTCTTAAGTTTGTTTTTGATCTTTTGATGGAGTTCTTAAAACCCAAAAATTTATTTATACCAAGAAAAAATGATTATGGGTCACATAATCACAAACACAAACTAGCACAGATACATATGATCAAGTGTTTAACTGTAGTTTTCATTCATTTCTATGACCAAAATTATTATTATTATTATTAGCCCATTTCTCTGACTATTTAAAAAAAGTTGTCCTCCATTTTTTGCCCATTGAAGTACAGTGGAACCTCGGATTACGAGTAACGCGGTTTACGAGTGTTTCGCAAGACGAGCAACAATTTTTAATAATTTTTGACTTGAAAAACGAGCATTGTCTTAGTTCACGAGCACCGATTATCATGTTTCACGCATGCGCTTCTTGTTTTAACAACGAGCGTTACATCATCACAAGTGAGCCAACAGTTTTTCTCTCTCTTGCAGCAGAATTGTAGGTAATCGCCTCTCCTGCTGGGTTAATACACACACACACACACATTAACGGAGAGACCATTTTTTAAACCTTAAATTAGCTAAAAATTAGCAAGGAACATTCCTAGTCACACTCACGTGAGCACATACTAACAGGATCACTGCTGTAAGTAAAACAACAACAACAAAAAATTAAACAGCTCCTCACCTTTGAAAACAATCGCGACAGAGAGAAGTTTGGGTGTTTATTTGGCAACCTGAGAGAAGGGGAGCTGTAAAGCCGAGACCTATCGTCTCCCCTGCTGGGTCTTAGTGCTTGCAGTGTTTTTGAGTGTGCGCGTGTGTGTGTTTGTGTCTGTGTAAGGCAGAGAGTTTGTGTGTTTGTTTGGCAACCTGAGAGAAGGGGGCCGTAAACGCGAGCGAGCCCCCCTTCAGCCCCCCTCCTCTTAGGTTGCCAAATAAACACACAAACTCCTCTCTGTCGCGATTGTTTTTAAAGGTGAGGAGCTGTTTATTATTATTTTTTTTGTTGTTGTTTTACTTACAGCAGTGATCCTGTTAGTATGCGCTCACGTGAGTGTGACTAGGAATGTTCCTTGCTAATTTTTAAACGGTTTTAAAAACGGTCTATCTGTTAATGTGTGTGTGTGTGTGCGTGCACATTTTACACACATACACCCTGCGTGCACAAACGAAAACCTTTATCTGTCGGGATTTATAAAAAAAAAAATTTAAGGTAAAGTACAGGTTAATTTGTTTTATTTTCACATTTTATTTTGTTTAAATTATATTTATGTATTTATTTTTTTGGGCTGTAGAACGAATAATTTAAGTTTCCATTATTTTCTATGGGTAAATTAAATTTGGTTTACGAGTGTTTTGGAATACGAGCCCGCTTCCGGTACGAATTAAGCTCGTAATCCGAGGTTCCACTGTAGTTGGTTCAAGTAAATGTTTTTTTTTTTAAATACCCCAAACAATTCCTCAACAATTAAATCACACAAACATTACCTTTAAAAATAAAATGTATTCTTCCAAAACTAGTCAAAGTTAAAACAGTATAAAACAGGTGAATACATGTTGTACTTTGCTTAAAATATCAGTCTCTATCTGGTTATTTAATATTAAAATATCCATTTTTAAAAACTATCAAAGTTGGAACAGTTTAAGTCTTTGTTTCTCCCACAGTTTCAGATGTTTTGCAATTCTATGTTCAGAATATAGATCTAGACCTCATTATTGTAAAGCTGTTGCACTGTGACGTCATTCCTACTACAGCTCCTTCAACAGCTTGTTCAGGCTCCTCCAGTAGCTCCAAAAGGCCAGCTGTCACCTGTCTGACTCAATCCTCCACAGCGGAGCTCTGTTTAAAGACAAAAGGAGAATTTAGAGAAGACAGAAAATAAAATATATATATATATTAATAGACCTATTTACCATAGAGTGTATAAAATACTGTTTTGGGAATTCTGGAATGTAAATAAACAGCCTGTGCTAATGTTAACCATTGAACTTTGTTAGCGTTAGCCACTGTCTGCCTGTATTATTGCTGCATTAAATTAACCCAGAATTTACTTATTGTGCTTTTTATACAAATAAGTTAAGCGATATAAGACTTGTATTTGAGCATTAGTTCATCTTTGAAGCCAAACTATAACCTACCGAGTACTGAAACCCCCCACACCTTCCCCTCCCCCCAACTCCTTAACTGATAAACAATTAGAAGTTTTTATCTAGCTTGTTAACCAACCGTTCACTCTACGGTGCAAAGTCACGGCCAAAGTGGGAAAAATGTAAACCTGCCCCAGTGAAAAAAAAAAAAACTTTAGTGTATTACAAATACTGAAATCCTCAATAGTAAATTGCAAATATACTCAGTTAATATATAAAAAGTATACTAACATTATGCTTTTACCAAATTTTGGAATTAAATTTTTAATATACTTAAAAATAATTGTATTATAGTACACTTTTCAAAAATATATTGGAAAATATACTTTAAGTGAAAGGTTGGTCTAATTTCCAAAGTATACTTATTTAAACTTGTTTTTCAATGTATTTTTGGTATATTTTAAAAAAATATGCTCGAAATAATCATTGTACAAATGTACAGAAAGTATACATTAGAAAACTATTTTTAATATTCGGTAGTCTCTGTATATTATCAGTTAAATCTAAATGTACTTATATTTAGTGCACTACTCTCTCGTGCCTTTAGACTCGTTTCTGCACGCTAAATCTCTCTCTCGCATGCGCGATGTTAAACTCGTTTTTGTGCGCTGAAAATCATTTTTTCCTGTTCAAGATAATTTATGTTTGCACTCTCTCACTCTTCTGTGCGCTCACAGAATAAAGTGACACACTGCAGCGGTGTGATATCTCTGTATCTATTCCAGCCAACCATAGACTAGTATTCGGCGCCCCACCAGCCAATCAGAGATTGTAGGCGGGCAGATTCGTCCGCTCTCTGATTGGCTCCCCAGTCCTCCACTTCTAGTTTGAATTAACGGCTGGAAGCTGCAACATCGCGTGCGTTAGATCGTATCGTTATTATTTTATTTTCATCGGCATAAGGTAAATTTAACGTTTTTTGTTAGGTTATTTGTAATTAAGTACATACTTTAAACTATAGAATGTATTTTCTAATTTGTTGTTGCTAAATCTCATGTACTTTGCTTGTGGTATAATGCTCCGTAGCTCTTGGCCTGTTTTCAGTCTCTGTGTAACAGCTAGAATCAACACACCAGGATTAAACTAATACTGTACCTGTATACTCTAATACTAATGCCCGTCTGTGTTCACACACCAGGTTTAAACTAATACTGTACCTGTATACTCTAATACTAATGCCCGTCTGTGTTCACACACCAGGTTTAAACTAATACTGTACCTGTATACTCTAATACTAATGTCTGTCTGTGTCCACACACCAGGTTTAAACTAATACTGTACCTGTATACTCTAATACTGATGTCTGTCTGTGTTCAGATACCAGGTTTAAACTAATACTGTACCTGTATACTCTAATACTGATGCCTGTCTGTGTCCACACACCAGGTTTAAACTAATACTGTACCTGTATACTCTAATACTGATGTCTGTCTGTGTTCAGACTACAGTTTTACTTTTAGTTTGTGTGTTTGTTAAATACAAATAAACTATAGGACTGTTTTTGTAACCTTGTGCAAATTAAATCTGTTGAACTTATGAATAAAATCTCCCTTATAATTACTGTACTAATGTAATGTGTTTCAAAAACATGCTATAGTGTAGAAAATACATTCAGCATTTGTTAATTATCCTAAACACCTTTAGTGTACTGGTAATACATTTGCAATACTGTAATATAGAAGGTTTTATGTACTGTATGATACAATAAAGTATATTTGTATTAACCGCAAATAGTACTTTTTTAGTATTTGTAGTTGACAAGAAGTATAACAGCTACTGTTGTAATAAAAATATATACTCATAGTATATTAATTATGTATTTGTAACACAGTAAACATAGCTGTAATGTATACTGAACAAAAATATAAACGCAACACCTTTGTTTTTGCTCCCTCTGAGATGAACTCAGAGATCTGAAACATTTTCTACATATACAAAATAACCATATCTTTCAAATATTGTTCACAAATCTGTCAAAATCTGTGATAGTGAGCACTTCTCCTTTGCTGAGATAATCCATCCCACCTCACAGGTGTGCCATATCAAGATGCTGATTAGACAGCAGGATTATTGCACAGGCGTACCTTATACTGGCCACCTGTAAAAGGCCACTTTGAAAGGTTCAGTTGAATCACACAGCACAATGCCACAGATGCCACAAGCATTGAGGGAACGTGCAATTGGCATGCTGACAGCAGGAATGTCCACCAGAGCTGTTGCTCGTGAATTGAATGTTCATTTCTCTACCATAAGCCGTCTCCAAAAGTGTTTCAGAGGATTTGGCAGTACATCTAACCAGCCTCACAACCGCAGACGACGTGTAACCACACCAGCCCAGGACCTCCACATTCAGCATGTTTACCTCCATGATCGTCTGAGACCAGCCACTAGGACAGCTGCTGAAACAATCGGAGTGCATAACCAAAGGATTTCTGCAGAAACAGGGAAGCTTATTTGCATGCTCGTCGTCCTCATTGGGGTCTCGACTTGACTCCAGTTCTTCATTGTAACGGATTTTGACAGATTTGTGAACAATATTTGAGAGATATGGTTATTTTGTTTATGTAGAAAATGTTTCAGATCTTTGAGTTCATCTCATTAAAAATGGGAGCAAAAACAAAAGTGTTGCGTTTATATTTTTGTTCAGTATACTTATAATATAATAAATATATACTTAAATTGTATTAATTACTGTCAGGTATGTACGTTAGTACACACACAGGCATATACTTTAAGTGTACTAAGTATACTTAAATTTGTTCCACTTTAGCACACAAAAGTATACTTAATACACTTAAAATTGTACTTTTGTACAACTTAATTATAACTTAAATACACTTAGTACAAAATTAGTTGTTCCAAAATAGCAAACTTTAAGTATACTAGTCATTAGTCTGGCTGCAAGCACATTAAAGTATGCTTTGGCATGCTAGGATTTAATATACTTAGTATACTTTTTTTTTACTAGGGTGGTTATGAGCGTTTAGCTCGCTAGCCGCTGCACATATCTAGCCTTAGCTTGTGTTTCTCATGGACTGCATCAAATTATATTCCAGTCACAGAAATAACCTGCAGATTAACTTTAACTCAAAGTAAATGCTGAATTTATCCAGACAACACTCAGTCAGATTCTGAAGGCATTTTCAGAAAGCACAAACACTCTTCATCGGTAGTGCAGCTTTTGTAATAGGGACATTAATAGTATTTTCGAAGCTTTAGCATCTTTTTGATAAAAAAGTGGAGTGACATTGTAAGTTTGTGACACTGACAGTAAGCTGTAATGTTAACTCCAGTCTTGGTAAACAGATCATTAGGGTATCTAAAGTTACATCTGACCGCTGCTGGTGCTGCCAGTGATTCTCAAAATGGCCAATAAAAAACTAAACTGGGAAATAAACTGTAAGCTACCCCAAACAAAGTTTATAAAATAAAACACCACTTAGTATAGTCCATTAAGCTGCCATCTTCATTTTTGTAGTGCAGTTTGATTGCGTCAGTTCGTCGGGGGTGGGTTGTAAAAATCAGGTGATTGCAACTCAGCGCAGCAAAATTGCTGGCTTGTGTTAACGTGTTCTTGAGAACACGTAATCACAAGCCGCCATCTAGTGGTGGCACCAGGTAAATTAATAAATAGGGCTTGAATGGGCGTGTTTACTGTGAAATCTTGACACGCCTTTTCTGGCAGGAGAGGGAGGGGGTGTCATGATTCACGCCTTTTTTTCCCACGCTGTCATTTTCCCCACGTGCCCATGTGTTTCCCCAGCCTGTCATGCATCCTTTCCCACGCCCCCGTTTCCGCCCCATCTACACACCTGTTTCTCATCTCCTAAGCCGATTATTCCAGTAATTTAAGCACGCTCTGCGTGCTGCTCAGATCGCTGGATTATTGTGCAAGTTTATACCTCGATTCTCTCGCGTTTTCTTTCATTGCCTTTCACATTACGACCTCGCTTTGATTTTCCCCCATTCTCTCGATACGGCCATTATCCGCGCTTGGATTCATATCGTTCTGCCACGTGCCTGTGACAGAATAATCCAGCCATCTATGGATCCAGCGGCTTCTGACCGTATGAGAGCAGCATTAGAAAGTCAAGGTGCTCTGCTCGGGACTCATCAACAGGACAAAACAGTCATCAGCACAAAGCAGTCTCTCTCTGACGTCACGTCCCAGCTCCAGAGGCTCCAATTCTTTCTACCGCAAGGAGAAAACCCCCACATGCAACGGGAGCCACGCCTCCCCTCTCCTCCCACCCATAAAGAAGATCCAGGCACCTGCCGCTCCTTCCTATCTCAGTGTTCCCTGATCTTTGAGCTCCAAACCTTCACCTTTTTTACTGAACAGTCCAAGGTGGCCTACATTATCTCACTCCGGTCAGGACGCGCCCGGGAATGGAGCACCGTGCTTAGGGATGCCCACGACCCCTGCTGTTCCAACTACGAAGACTTCGCCAGAGAAATGAAGAGGGTGTTTGACCGCTCGTGCCACGGCAGAGAGGCTTGAGAAAGGCTCACGCTATGCAATGTCTTTATGGAGGGTCTGACAGAGAAACTCCAGGATGAACCAATCTCATGAGAACTTCCCTCGTCTCTCCAAGAGCTTATGGATCTGGCCGGTCGAGTAGATGCACACCTTCGTCTTTGTAGGCCGGCCCGGTTCCCCACCCAGGACTCTGCCACAACCCCCACTGCTACGAGTCAATCCCCAGGAGGTACCTATGTAACTGGGCAGAACTTGCATCACCCCAGAAGATCGTCACCGCCGCCGAGTGGAAGGAGCCTGCTTTTACTGTGGGAAACCAGAGCACTTACTTAAGAACTTTTCAGGAAAAGGGGGCACCCTCTAGTTCAGCTGGGAGCACTAGAGGGCGAGACTCCAAGAAGGCTCCCAGACCAACGTCACCTGCTTCCCATCCTTCTCATCCATGAGCAACAGACCCACCTAGTGCACTGGTTGACTCGGGTTCAGACCGCAACCTGCTGAATGCGGCTTCAGCGAAAACCCTGGGAATCCCCGTGCTGCCCTGAGTGGTTGCCTGAGACCCTTAGACCAATGAGAGGGGTTCTTTGGGAGAGCCCTCGATGGGAGACCGCTCCCATCTATCACCCAAAGAACCCCTCTCATTGGTCTAAGGGTCTCAGGCAACCACTCGGAACAGACGTCGCTGTTTATCATGGAGGGGTCACATGCCATGGTCGTCCTAGGCCTCCCCTAGCTAACCCACCACAACCCGCACATTGATTGGGTCAGGAACTCGATTATAGCCTGGAGCCCATCATGTTCCACGTCATGTTTATGTGCCGCCACCACACCATGCCTCGACCCCGCCCCCACAGAGGAGCCACCGGACTCCTGATCTTCTCGCAGAACCTAGAAGAACACCAACATCACGTCCGGCAGGTGCTTCAGAGGCTGCTGGAGAACAACTTATTGATCAAGGCTGAAAAATGCGAGTTTCACACCATGTCTACCACATTCCTCGGGTTCACTATCAGCCCCAAAGGCATCAAGAAACCTGCAAAGCTCCAAGCCATCACTAGGTGCCCTAGTCCTACCTCACAGCAAGAACTTTAGATGTACTTAGGCTTCGCCAACTTCTATTGTCAGTTTATCCTAGGCTACAGCTCCATCGCCGCCCCTTTAACAGCTCTCACCTCTACCAAGACCTATTTCCGCTGGAACCTGGAATCTGAGGAGGCCTTCAGTGAGCTTAAGAAGCGGTTCACCTCTGCCCCTATTCTCAACATGGCTCCAGCTGGCCTCCTCAGACCTCTGCCTATCCCTCATCGCCCCTGGTCCAACATTGCCCTGGACTTTGTCACCGGGCTACCCCCTCCTAGCGGCTACACCTGCATCATGACCGTGGTGGATCGGTTCTCCAAATCTTTACACTTTATCCCCCTACCAAAACTTCTGTTTGCCAAGGAAACTGCCAAGCTCATGATCAACCATGTATTCAAGCTCCACAGCCTGCCTATGGAGATTGTCTCAGACCGGGGCCCACAGTTCACTTCTCGGTTTTGGAAAGCATTCTGCAAGCCGATTGGGGCCACTCCCAGCCTGTCCTCTGGTTTCCACCCCCAATCAAATAGTTAGACTGAGAGAAAGAACCAGTCCCTCGAAATTGCCCTGAGGTGTATGGCCACTCGAGATGTTACCTCCTGGAGCCAGTTCCTACCATGGGTTGAGTACGGCCACAACTCCCAAATCTGATCATCCACCGGTCTGTGCCCGTTCTAGTGCAGCCACTCTTGTTCCCATCTCAGGAGGAGGAGGTCAGCGTCCCTTCTGCCCAAGCCGTCATCAACCTTTGCAGGAGGACCTGGTCGCAAGCCAGAAAAACACTGCTACAACAAGGCAGAGCCTACAAAAGACAAGCAGATCACAGACGCTCTCAGGCCCCCAAATACAGGATAGGGCAGAGAGTCATGCTTTCCACCAAAGACTTTCCTCTAAAGACCCTTTCTCGCAAGCTTTCCCCTCGTTACGTCGGCCCCTTCACCATAACCAAGATTATCAATATTTGTGCTGTTAAGCTCTTGCTTCCCTCTATGATGCGACGGGTAAATCCCACATTCCCACCTACGTCACCTCGCCTCATGCCCATTAAGGGCAGCTACACGGCATTCGCACGCCATTCACACGGCTATTTGATGTGGCTCCCTCTGTAGGACTTCGATTGCATTGATGATGCCTGCACATAGCACACTCATATAACACTCACCCTGGACATTTCTGGACATCTACACATACAGGCACCTTTAAACACACGCTGGACATTTCTATTTCATTTCATTTTTGCAAATTGCACATTGTACATTATGGTCATACGCACATCTACATATTCATGCACATTTGCACACCTTGTAGACATTCTTATTTATAAAAATATTCCTATTTAATTTTACCACCCACCAATGTACATATCCCCTCAATGTACCGTACATAATGTGTATACTTATTTCTACAAGTTTACAAATAATTTATTATATTTCAAAGTTTTTTTTATATATATTGTATAGCTAAGTCTTTCTATATTTTATTGTTTTATATTTTGTTCTATTTTCAATAGCTATGTCCTCTTTAGCTAAATTTCTTTAAAATCTTTTTTTACTTCATTCCATAAGTAATTTTTTTATTGTAACCTTTTAATTTTAAGGTCACGGGCAGACATTCATGTAGTTTACTGCATATCTGTCACATCTGTACCACCTTGGTCCGGGGAAATAAGATCTGGGTCTCCGGACTACTGAGCCGCAGCTTTGTCCCCCCGTAGTGTGGTAATGTAGTATGTCTCCCCATCACTAATAATGTGCACCTGTGTCTCTCCCCTGTGTGTCTCTACTTAAGCCAGTCGAACCCGTAGAGTTTTGTCCGTTTACTGTTGTTACCACGTTTGTTTCATGTCTCCTAAAACCCGCTGTGCGTGCATGTCTCCTCATCAGGACTGAACAGAGTCTGCAGGGTCGGTGTAAGGACTGTCAATACAGGCAGTTTTGGTCAAGGTCAAGGCTGAGACGCCAGTCACGTTCGCAATGAACCGCATGTGACTTCTGTTATGCTTTTGGAACTAATCTCCTGTGCTTGTGTGTGTGTGTGTGTGTGTGTGTGTGTGTCCGCCTGCAGACCCAGCCTGAGGAGGCCGACGAGAAGCAAGTTTTGTTTTGGTTCTTTGAGTTTATTTTTTTATGTGTTCTCCTTATTTTTTCCCAAAGTGACTTTAATTAAGAAAAGAGTGGAAAGGAAGAAAGAAAATAAAACTGAAACAATATTTTCACAAAATACCTGTGTTTGCATCCTTTTGAATACCCCAGAAACATGACAATATCGTACTGTGCATGACTGTGTATGTGTAAAGCTGCTTTGCGACAATGACAATTGTTAAAAGCGCTATAATAATAACTAATAGCGCTCATAAATAAAATTTTATTGAATTGAATAAGATGATGGATGGAAGATCCCGCCAGCTAGGGTTTGTTTTTAGCTTAGCACAGACTCCCGTCTGCTTGCCGCGCTTCCGCTTCCTCACGCACTGCTTACGATGTCCCCTCCTCCGGCCACCAGCATCACTCAACGCCGAGGACCGGAGGCCTGGTTCCCGAAGCAAGCCGAAGTTGCTTAGCTTCACACACAGCTCATCTTGAATGTTTTTTACCTAGTTATTGAGTTCTAAAAGTGTCTGACGGTGGTAAATATGAACACCGGTTTTGTCAATGTCCATATACTGTGCAAAATAAACGCACAATGACATAAAGTAAACAAAGTAGCACCATTTTGTCTCCAGAGCGGCCACTGCGTGCTACTGCCGCACCGCCATTTGCATGTTCCAGGACATTCAGTGGTTAATTTTAATTTGGTGGTTTGCATAAGCATTTTGCATGGATGCTTTATTGCAATGCACTGTGTATTAGAACAAGCTTGGTGTCATGGCTGCTGTAATTTTGTATGTGATTATATTTAGTATCAAGCAAACATTAATTCAATTCAATTCAATTCAATTTTATTTATATAGCGCTTTTAACAATGGTCATTGTCCCAAAGCAGCTTTACAAAAAAAAATTAATTTTAATTTTTTTTTTTTAGAAAAGAAAAGAAAAGAAAATATTTGGAAGTGTGTATGTGTGAGAAAAATGTGTCTAGATAATAATGAAATGAATGAATGATGAATGAAATGTCTCTGATGAGCAAGCCAAGGGTGACGGCGACAGTGGCAAGGAAAAACTCCCTGAGATGGCAATAGGAAGAAACCTTGAGAGGAACCAGACTCAACAGGGAACCCATCCTCATCTGGGTGATAACAGATAGAAATAACATCAAATGTGTTGTGTAGGTGAAAGTTCAATATATCAGAAGTTGTGTAGATTCAGTTCAGCAGTAGGTGCAGAGGGCAGATGGGGTCAGATCACTGGAAGCACAGGAGCAGGATGTGTAGCTCCAGCCATCATGAAGCAGAATCTAGCTGGAGCAGGTCCTTCTCAAGATGCCTTAGAAACCTCGCAGGGTTGGCCTTTGTCTACTGAAGCTGGCACAATCTCCAGATGTCTCAGGATGGGTAGAAAAATACAGAAAAGATGGAGAGAATTAGCGTAGTTGCCATTGAGGATAGGTGTACTGGAGTATGAGGTTATGGGATGAGTTACGCGTATGCCAGATTAAAGAGATGCGTCTTGAGCCTACTTTTGAATTGGGAAACCGTGTCTGCTCCCCGAACAGTGTCTGGAAGGCTATTCCAAAGCTTTGGAGCCAAATATGAAAATGCCCTGCTCCCTTTTGTAGATTTTAAAATTCTTGGAATTACCAGAAGTCCGGTGTTTTGTGATCTTAAGGGACGTGGTGGATTATAGCGTATCAAAAGACTGGTTAGGTATGAGGGAGCTAAACCATTTAAAGCCTTGTATGTAAGTAGTACTATTTTGTAATTAATTCTAAATTGAACAGGTAGCCAGTGCAGGGATTTACATTTAGGCATTTTGGCATTTTGGCAGACGCTCTTATCCAGAGCGACTTACATATTTTTTTTTTATCTCATTACACATCTGAGCAGTTGAGGGTTAAGGGCCTTGCTCAAGGGCCCAACAGTGGCAACTTGGTGGTTGTGGGGTTTGAACCTGGGATCTTCCGAACCATAGTCCAATGCCTTAACCACTGAGCTACCCCTGTCCTAGGGATGATAATATAGGTGTTATATGATCATATTTTCTGGATCTAGTGAGAACCCTGGCGGCTGCATTTTGGACTAACTGTAGCTTGTTTATTGAGGATGCAGGACAACCACCTAGTAATGCATTACAATAGTCCAGTCTGGAGGTCATGAATGCATGAACTAGTTTTTCTGCATCAGATACGGATAGGATACTCCTAAGTTTGGCAATATTTCTAAGATGAAAAAAGGCTGTTTTTGTGATATTGGAAATATGTTTTTCAAAAGACAAGTTACTGTCTAATATCACGCCCAATTAATAAATGTACATCCACTGGAAAGGTGCATATTGGGAAGAGGCAGCCCAGAAGCTAAAGGGACTCATGTTTTTCTCATGTGTTTTTATAGCAAAAAAAGATACCTTTATTTTAGTGACAGAAGTTGGGAAGGTCTGGCCTATTAAATTTCTATAGTAATGCACCCATAGATGAAAGTCCTGATTTTTAGACTAATATTATGTGAGTCTTTATGTCAACTTGATTATCATCAACTTGATAGAGTAAGGCGAAATTAGAAGATATATAATTCATTTGGGCTCCAGGAAGCAGAATCACTTTCACCACAAACTAATCACACCAGTTAGAGTCCATTGTATGGATGGCTGAAGTCAAATAGAAATTTTATTTGTCACACACACAACCACACACAGGCAGCATAGTGGCAAGCACTGTGACTGCTGTGTGTGTGTGTGTGTGTGTGTGTGTGTGTGTGTGTGTGTGTGTGTGTGTGTGTGTGTGTGTTTAAATGTTCTCCACATCCTTGGTTAGTTTCCTCTGGGTACTCTGGATTGATTCCACACTCCAAAGACATGCAGAACAGAACAGGCTAATTGGTATTCCCAAATTGCACATTGTGTGCAAATGAATGTGTGAATGTGTGTGCAATGGTGACCTAAAATGGATTGGCACCCTGTCAAAGGTGTACCCTGCCTTGTGCCTATAGTCATCTGGGATAGACTCCAGGCTTTCCACGAGACTGGATAATTGGTATAGAAATCACATTTTAATTGTGTAATGTAGACTATAGAAAACTTTAAAACTGTCTGCTAAAACACATGTCAGAGAATAGAACAGAAATAATCTTATTTTAGTTGCCACTGAATAATAAAATGAAGACATTTGGTCTGGGTCAGATAAAGAAAGTCATGAGTTTGAATGTGGGAGCATCATGTACAGGGTGTAAATTATGTTGGCAGAGATGTTTGTGTATAAAATGGGATAGCTGAGAGAAGAAAATCACCTTTTTCAACTGCTGTATGAGACTGGTCCTTCTGTCCTAAGTTATAATTAAACCATTTTACTTTGTTCTTACACAATCCCAGAGAAGCATAAGCATTAATGCCTTGAAGGCTTTTCACTTTATCTTGAAATCCAATTGGCAATCAACACAAGAGGACTGGGGATTCAAATTCATTCAAATTATTTTTTTTTTATATGTCACATACAAAATGCAGTGAAATGCTTAGACGACCGCCTGTGACCTTAAAATACAAGACTGTTAATAGAAAATAAATATAAAAAAGAAACTGGCAGACTCTGTTGGAGCTGTGACTTTAGTTTCCTCCCATAGCGCTGCTTCGCCTATTTCACCGCTTTCCGCATGTTATGTGACGCATGTTATGTGGTGGGAATCCTGAAAAGTAACTTATATACGTTTGCCCAGTATATGAATTGCTTTTCAGGATTCCCACCACAATGAACAACAATATACAGTGTGACGTAAGTTTGTAGTAAAACTCTCTCTCTCTCTCTCTCTCTCTATATATATATATATATATATATATATATATATATATATATATATATAAGAGTTTTACTACAAACTTACGTCACACTGTACAGTATACTGTTGTTCATTGTGACTGTTTGTAGCTTAACATAAAATGTAACATGTGAAAAGCATAACACACACATGGAACATAGGTTCCATATCAATATGATTGAGTATTAAAAACTTAAAAATTAAAAAAAAAGTAAAAACAAGCAATAGAAACCAAAAGAAACGTAGAAAGAAAAGACAGAGCTACTGAATGAGCTGCCACCCACATCAGCACCAGGAAGTCTTCAGGGATATGTGTATATTTATGTATGTTTCTTCACAGACAAAAACAAAAGCAACAGTTGTAGTTAATATTAAACCTCACACTATGTTAGAAGCTTGTTAAGGAAGCAACCACATCATAAAAACGAACTAGTCATAAATTTAGAAAAGACAGGACACATAAAGGCCTATCAAAGTTATGGAATAGCCCCAAAGTTATGGAATAGTCTTCCAAATAGTGTTCGGGACTCAGACACAGTCTCAGTGTTTAAGTCCAGGCTAAAAACCTATTTATTTAGCCAAGCATTTTTATAAATAGATTTGCCATAGGTAAAGGAGCAGGTCTGGGGGACTCATGGACGTAGAGTATTATGGTGAACTGGTATGTTTGGATGCTGTCTTCCTCACTCTCATTGATCACTCAGGTTTGCTGACGGTGAGGTGATTGGTTGCCTTACATCTCAGGAAGCGCTCATGTTTGTGTTTCCTTCTGGCTCTCCCTTTTTAGTTATGATGTCATAGTTAGTCCTGCCGGAGTCTCTGCTTGCACTCTACAGTTAATATACATTCACATGATACATTGTGTGACTGTGACCATACCTAACTGCCATCTCTCCTCTTCTTTTCTTTCTCCCCCTCTTTCTCTTTTCTTACTCCCTCGTCTCCCCTTTTTACTCTTTCTCTCTCTCTGTCGAGCTTCACATGTCGTTCCTGAGCTGCCAGTAATCCAGACTACCTCTGCCCTCCGGACCAGTCTGACCCATCCTGGTGCCCCGCTTCTGGTTGGAGATCTCGTCACATGGATGCCCCGTGTGTCTCTTTGGGATGTGTCTGGTGTTTGGGGCTGATTCTCTCTACCTAGAAGATGGTTCTGGCCTCGACTGGTGTTGGCAAATGTTTCTCTGGGGACTTGACAGTTCGATAGTTCAGGACTGGAACTTCCTACAAGTCTACCTGGGTCTTCAATAACTACCTGGACTCCATATAAACATCAATTAACATCAGCTATTATAGGTGAACTGCCTGCCACCTAACACACTGTATAAATGCAGATCATTTACTGCTTTCTGTTTCACCCAAATGAGGATGGGTTCCCTGTTGAGTCTGGTTCCTCTCAAGGTTTCTTCCTATTACCATCCCAGGGAGTTTTTCCTTGCCACTGTCGCCGTCGTCCTAGGCTTGCCCATCAGGGACAATCATATAATTTTGATTCATACACATTCACATTTCATACAAACTTAATTTTTTTGATTGTGTAAAGCTGCTTTGTGATGATGTAAATCGTTAAAGGCGCTATACAAATAAAATTTAATTGAATTGAATTTTGTAAATTGACTTTTATTTGCACTGCGTGTCTGTTCTATTCACTTAGTACAGGTGTGTTATGCTTATTCATGGGTCACTTTCATATTTACAGTAAGCTTCTTGGTGTTCTCTTTTCTGTTTACTGTGTGGCAAAAGTCACAAAACACTCTACATTTTTATTTTGTTAAGTAATGCTATGGCTAAAAACTTCTCTTAATTTCTGCTGCTTTTTACTTACAAAAAATGTTTACTGTTTTTTTAATCCAGCCTGCGATTAACCTGCACTACCTCAACCCCCTATCTCAGTATATTACAGGTTTTTGCATTGATTAGTTCATTAATATGTTGTTGTGTTGCTGCTCCTTTTTTCACATTTTCACATGCACTCCATGTTGTCTTGTGTTATCGTCGCTGCTGAAAAATCCAGCATAGACCAGCATATAAATCAATTAATATCATTTTTATTGCTTGTTAATGCTGGTCTGGTGCTGGTTTAGCTGGTGAACCAGCATAACTTCTGAAAGACATGACTCTGAAAGCAAAATCTCTTAAATTTAGGCATACAGTATATCTCTTAAATATCCTCTGATCAGGGTTGCGTCACTATACTTGTGTTACTCAATTCAATTAAATTCAATTCAATTTTATTTGTATAGCGCTTTTAGCAATTTTCATTGCCGCAAAGCAGCTTTACACAGTCAAAAGAATTAAATAAGTTTGTATGAAATGTGAATTTGTATGAATCAAAATGGTCAGTTTGTCCCTGGTGAGCAAGCCGAGGGTGACAGTGGCAAGGAAAAACTCCCTGAGATGGTAATAGGAAGAAACCTTGAGAGGAACCAGACTCAACAGGGAACCCATCCTCATTTGGGTGAAACAGAAAGCAGTAAATGATCTGCATTCATACAGTGTGTAGGGTGGGAGGCAGTTCAGCTATAATAGCTGATGTTAATTGATGTTAATATGGAGTCCAGGTAGTTATTGAAGACCCAGGTAGACTTGTAAGAAGTTCCAGTCATGAACTATCGAACTGTCAAGTCCCCAGTGAAACAGTTGCCAACACCAGTCAAGGCCAGAACCATTTTCTAGGTAGAGAGAATCATTCCCAGACACCAGACGCATCCCAGAGAGACACACGGGGCATCCATGTGACAAGATCTCCAGCCAGAAGCGGGGCACCAGGATGGGTCAGACAGGTCCGGAGGGCAAAGGGAGTCTGGATCACTGGCAGCTCAGGAACGACATGTGTAGCTCGACAGAGAGAGAGAGAAAGAGTGAAAGGGGGAGACAGGAGGAGAGAGGAAAAAGAAAGAGGGGGGAAAGAGAAGAAGAGGAGAGATGGCAGTTAGGTATGGTCACAGTCACACAATGTATAATGTGAATGTATATTAACTGTAGAGTGCAAGCAGAGACTCCGGCAGGACTAACTATGACAGCATAACTAAAAGGGAGAGCCAGAAGGAAACAAAAACATGAGGGCTTCCTGACATGTAAAGCAAACAATCACCTCACCGTCAGCAAACCTGAGTGATCAATGAGAGTGAGGAAGACAGCATCCAAACATACCAGTTCACCATAATACTCTACGTCCATGAGTCCCCCAGATCTGCTCCTTTACCTATGGCAAATCTATTTATAAAAATGCTTGGCTAAATAAATAGGTTTTTAGCCTGGACTTAAACACTGAGACTGTGTTTGAGTCCCGAACACTATTTGGAAGACTATTCCATAACTTTAGGGCTTTGTAAGAAAAAGCTCTGCCCCCAGCTGTATTTTTCATAATACGCGGTACTGACAAGCAGCCTGCATCCTTTGATCGAAGCAGGCGTGGCGGATCGTGAGACACTAGCAGTTCGCTCAGGTACTGCGGCGCGAGACCATTTAATGCTTTATATGTCAAGAGTAGTATTTTAAAATCAATGCGAAATTTTACAGGGAGCCAATGGAGTGAAGATAAGATAGGGGTGATGTGCTCATATCTTCTGGTTCTGGTGAGGACTCTCGCTGCTGCATTCTGGACTAGCTGAAGCTTATTTATGCATCTAGCTGAACAACCAGACAGTAAGGCATTACAATAGTCCAACCTAGAGGTGATAAAAGCATGAACTAGTTTTTCTGCGTCGTTTAGCGACAATAAATTTCTTATTCTGGCAATATTTCTGAGGTGAAAGAATGCTATCCTGGTAATATTATCTACAGATGGAGCCACGCCAAATAGCCGCGGCCGTGTAAATTGCGTACGAATGGCGTACGGCTGCCCTATGCACGCTGTAATCCCCCCTCCTTTTTCTTCGAGAAAGGCGTGTCAAGATTTCACAGTAAACACGCCCATTCAAGCCCTATTTATGCATTTACCTGGTTCCACCACTAGATGGCGCTTCGTTCTCAAGGACACGTTAACACAAGCCAGCAATTTAGCTGCGCTGAGTTGCAATTACGTGATTTTAACAACCCGCTCCCACCCCCGCCGAACTGACGCTACCAAACTGCACTAGAGATGAAGATGGCGGCTTAATGGACTATTCGCGGTAAGTGGTGTTTTAATTTATAAAATTTGTTTGGGATTAGTTTAAAGTTTATTTCCCAGTTTAGTTTTTTTATCGGCCATTTTGAAAATCACTGGCAGCACCAGCAGCGGTCAGATGTAACTTTAGATAACTTAATGATCTGTTTACCATGTCTGGAGTTAACATTACAGCTTACTGTCAGTGTCACAAACTCACAATGTCACTCCTTTTTAACTAAAAAAGACACTAAAGCTTCGAAAATACTATTAATGTCCCTATTACAAAAGCTGCACTACCGGATGAAGAGTGTTTGTGCTCTATAAAAAGGCCTTTAGAATCTGACCGCGTGTTGTCTGGATAAATTCAGCATTTATTTATTCTTTGGGTAAGAGTTAATCTGCAGGTTATATCTGTGAATATAATGTGATGCAGTTCATGAAGGACACAAGCTGAGGATAGATGTACAGGAGCTCGCGAGCTAAATGCTCATAACCCGGTTTATATTTTTCTCAATTTGGCCGTGACTTTGCGCGGTAGCGCGAGCGCTTAGTTACCGAGCTGGATAAAAACTCTGAAGTGTTTATCAGTTAATGAGTGGGGTGTGTGTGGGGAGGTGTGTGAGGAGGTGTGGGGGGCTTCAGTACTGGGTAAGTTATAGTTTGGCTTCAGAGATGAACTAATATATACGAGTGTTATATCGCCTCTTATTTGTATGAAAAGCGCATTTTAATTTAATGCAGACGATAATACAGACAGACCGGGGTTAACACTAACAAAGTTCAATGGTTAAAGGTATCCCAGTTTATTTACATTCCAGAATTCCCCAAAACAGTATTTTACCCACTCTGTGGTGTAGGTTTACTAATATCTTTTATATTTATTACAACTAGATATTCTGTAACGTTTATTTATCTTTGTCTTCACTAAATACTCCTGTTTTCTTTAATCAGAGCTCCGCCCTGGAGGATTGGGGGGTCAGACGGATGACGGTTGGCCTTTTGGAGCTACTGGAGGAGCCTGAACAAGCTGTTGAGGGAGCTGTAGGAGGGATGACGTCACAGTGCAACAGCTTTAGAATGATGTTTGGTCAGGTCTACTGTATGTTCTGAACATAGAATTGCAAAACGTCTGATACTTTAGGGGGAAAACAAAGAATTAAACAGTTCCATCTTTAATATTTTTTTTAAATGATATTTTAATATAAAAGAACCAGATAGAGACTGATAAGCAGCTGGTGTTATCCGGGTATTTTAATGACCTTTAAGCAAAAATTTAACATGTTTTTACCTGTTTTATACAAATTATTGTTTTACGTTTGACTAGTTTTGGAAGAATAAATTTTATTTTTAAAGTCATGTGTGCGTGTTTTAATTGTTGGGGGATTGTTTGTGTATTTAAAAATACATTTACTTAAACTAACAACTTCAATGTGCAAAAATGGGACCCGACGTTGTTTTAAATAGTCAAAGAGTTAGGCTAATAATAATGATAATAATAATAATTATTATTATTATTATTACTGGTTATAGAAACAAATTAAAACAACAGTTAAACACTTGATCATATGTATCTGTGCTAGTTTGTGACTATGTGACCCATAATAATTTTTTCTCAGTATAAAAGTTTTAGGGTTTTTTAAGAACTCCATTAAAAGAGCAAAGACAAACTTAGAAGGAGTGGAAGGTAAGAAACCTCAGTGGAGAATACTGACTGTGACATGGTGCTAATTGCTCTGTGTGTGTGTGTGTGTGTGTGTGTGTGTTTGGCGGGGGGAGGGGTACTTCAGACTTACTTGTCTCAGCCCAAATGTTTGTGGTAAAGCAACGGAGAAATGCCGGAGCGCGCACACACACACACACACACACCTCTCATCCACAAACGCTTTAACTGTTGTCTTGTAAATCGTTGATTAAACATATGAACACAGCTGTTCAGCATCAGTCCTAAACACAAGCGCAGGGTATGTTTTTGTCCTTAATTAAAAGACACCAATATGTTAATAATTTACACAATGATAACATGTTGTTTATGTTTAATGTTTATTTTGCGGGAAAAGGTAATAAGCAATATTTAAAATAAAACAAACCAGGAAGTAAGTGTTTCATACATTAAGGTGCTGTGTATAACCAAGTGCCCCAACAGACATAGCAACAGTGTGGAGAGTGTGTGCGCTGTGGGGGATTGGAAGGTGAACGAAGATAATCATTTACAAGACAAAAGACGTTCAGAGGTGTGTTATGCCCTAAAACGCCCCCCCCCCCGGCACGGATTGCCACTCATTACGCAATCGCTATCTTCAAAGAAAAGCCGCCGCCCCTTTTCATTTAAATGCTATAGCGAGTGTTTTTTCTTTCCCTCCGCTCAGTTTTGTGAACACAGTTGCGTTCAGTAACACGATGGAACCAATTACCTAAACAGCAGCAACAACAACCATTATGATCACACTTTGTTGAATTTATATTGCTTAAATATTTCGCAGCTCTGTCCTCTTTGCATTGCTACGTGTTTATTTACTTTCCTTTTCGCATCGCACGTAAAATGCACTCTAAAATCGACACTATCAAACTTGGAAATGATATAATATCAAATCAAACATCACGTTATTAAAATTAACGAATTTGTCACTACTCTTCTCTTATGCAGCACGGCTAAAAAGATAATAAAAATTACACCAAAGTGCTGCAGGTTTGGTGTCTGTGAGCTTTTCCTAATCAAAGTTACACGGGGGGCATTTTGTGGCTGCTCCAGTTACACTCTACTTAGATATTACACAAAGGGGAGTTAATTTTTGTTTTCTTCATCCTAGCTTAATTTCATCTCATGAAATAATAGTAAGTTTTGGAGTTTTGGTATGAGTTCATCTCCCCAGCCAGTGTTGGGACAGGGTAGCATCGTGGCAGGATTGGTGTAACTTTTCTTATCTTTTTAGCCGTGCTGCGTAAGAGAAGAGTAGTGACAAATTCATTACTTTCGTTACTAGACATGGTCTATTTTGTCTGCAAGTGAAATACATCGATACGTTAATAATTTACACCACGATAACATTACTGCAGAAGGATCTAGAGACGTGACTTTGAGACGTTCACAGTATATTCGAACCGTAGACAGTGTTTATTTTGCAGAACATTACAAAACAGCCATGTCCAATAAAACAGTGCATCTTTATTAAGCCGCATTGGTTTCGAGTCAGTAGTAAAATTAACGAAAGACTGAGAAGCCCCGTAAACTTGACCCTGACAATAATAGTCGATCTTATATATATATATATATATATATATATTTTAATGTTCGAATTAACGTTTCTGGGTAGCCTATATAATTTGTCTTGTCATCTGTTTACAGCGTTGGCTGATTTTGTGATTGAGACCCATGGGTTACATTGAAATATTTTTTATTAGTAGTAGTAAGCCAGGCTTTAGTAACCCTGGATAAATCACAATATAAGCCCTCTCTCGCGCACGCTCTCTCTCTCTCTCTCTCACACACACACACACACACAGACACACGTACACACACAAACAATTAAAACATGAAATCGCGTAAAACCAAATGAAACTATGTTTATGGGGATTTAATCTGTCTCTGCCACCGCATCTATTCACCGTAGTGATAAGTGATTAATGTCCCATCAGATTTTTGATGGGGGAGACGTTATGCTGGTTAAATGACTAAAGACATACTGATCCGTATGAACAGATATTTGTTCCAGATATTATGCGCTATTAATCGATTTGTTATGCCAATTTTTGACTATCAGCGAAAAAACATCAGCGAAAACATCAAAAATATAACAAAAACAAACTCAAGCAGAAGTTAAATTTCAAGCTTCACTTTGCAGTAAAATATTATCTACCAGTGTATTAAACGGAAATAGATAAAAACACCATAATGTAAAATACTGTACATAGCCCGCATTTGTATTCCGTACCTATAACGACTGGTATAGATAAATTACAGATGTTACCGTCTTTAAGTATTATTAAGGATGTCGTAAAAAATATTGCAATAAGTAGTTTTATTAATTAATTTAATCATTAATTAAAATAGCATAAGCATCATGGATTGTGTATTGAGTGATTTAAATCTGTTTTATGAATCGTTTTTTATCCCTCTTTATTACCACATCATCTTTTTATGAAACTATGTTGACGTAAGTTATGATATATATATATTAAATATAGTAACCGGCTGCTTGGACACTGCAGTTAACTGAAGCAGTCAATGCTCCATCTGGCGGAATTATACAGCATTGCAACTATCTTTTTAGAAAGCGCATGGGGGCGTTTATGGGGTGGGGCATCGTTAACTACGTCATCGCGGGGGATCACATTCCGTGCACGGATCGATCATGGTCCTGTCACGGTCCTGTCATGGACCTATCATGCTCCAAGCGGCTGTTTGACGTGGCTCCCACTGTACATGTGCTTCAAATGAAAGGCTGGAATCAATAATCACACCAAGGTCTTTCACTGTTGCATTTGATGGAACAGAAAGGCCATCTAAAGTTACGGTGTGATCTAAAATTTTACTCCTAGCTGTATGCGGTCCTATGACTAGAACTTCTGTCTTATCCGGATTTAGCAGAAGGAAGTTAATTAGCATCCAATTTCTTATGTCCTGCACACAAGCTGTTTTTTCTCATCAGGTTTTGCTGAGACATATAACTGTGTATCGTCAGCATAACAATGAAAACTAATACCATGCTTACGGATTATGTTGCCCAGAGGAAGCATGTAAAGGGAAAAAAGCAGTGGACCTAAAACTGAACCCTGCGGAACGCCAAACTCCACTAGAGAACATGCAGAATAATCACCATTTAAGTCTACATACTGATAACGATGGGTCAGATAGGATCTGAGCCAGGAGAGGGCTGTACCCTTAATTCCCACTACATTTTCTATCTGTGAAGAAGAATAGCGTGATCAACGGTGTCAAAAGCTGCACTGAGGTCAAGTAATACAAGCATAGTTACACAACCCTGATCAGAGGCCAATAGAATGTCATTTACTACTTTAACGAGCGCTGTCTCTGTACTGTGATGAGGCCTAAATCCTGACTGATACAGTTCATGTATGCCATTTCTATGTATATATGAGCATAGCTGCTCCGCTACTATCTTTTCCAGAATCTTAGAGATAAAGGGGAGGTTTGATATTTGATATGCCTAATATTTACAATTTTATTATTAAAAAAGTTCATGAAGTCCTCACTATTGCATGATGTTGTTGTGGAGATTTCTGCAGTGGTCTTATTTCTGGTTAATTTGGCTACAGCATTAAATAAGAATCTAGGATTATTTTTGTTATTTTCTATGAGAGTGGAGAGATATGTTGATCTAGCTACACTAAGAGCTTTTCTATAGTTCAGGATGCTCTCCTTCCATGCTATTTGAAATACTAGTAATTTAGTTTGGCGCCATTTACGTTCTAATTTCCGAGCGGTCTGTTTTAAAGTGCGCGTATGATCGTTATACCAGGGAGCAAGTTTCTTATCTCTAATATTTTTTCTTTTGACTGGAGCTACATTATCTAAGGTATAGCGAAATGTCGACTCTAAATATTCAGTCGCCTGATCAAGTTCTGTGGGGTCAGACGGTGATCTAATCGAAGTTGGGAACTCTGGGAGATTACTGATAAAACTCTGTTTGGTAGTTGATGTGAATGTACGTTTCATACGGTAGCGCGGCGCTGTGTGTACATTATTATTGTGACACACTTAAATTGAGACAAGATAGTGATCTGAGATAACTTCAGATAGTGGAATTGTAAATAAATTTTTTATACCTAATCCAAATAATATTGTAGCGTTTTTCACCGCTAAGCAGGAACTTGGAGAGACAAGTGAGCTTCCTGGCTGCCCAATGCAAATGGCTGGGAGTATTTTATTGAGCACCAGCACAAGACAGCACATCCAACTACCAAAAAGACACATCCACACTAATTAAAACAAACATCTACCCACACACACACACCCTGGCCGAAACCACTACCCCAAACACCTTTCCCCAACACGGTGAACACATAACAATCCCTCCCGCAAAGCATGATGGTTGTTACTCAAACCCCACCCATGCCACAATATTATTAAATCTAAAGTGTGACCTGCTTTATGAGTGGGTCCTACTACACACTGATTTACTCCTACCGAGTCTAGTATAGACATAAATGCAGTTCTCAGAGGATCTTCTGGGTTTTCGAAATGAATATTAAAATCTCCAGCAATTAACACTTTGTCTACAGAAACGACTAGATTTGAAAGGAAATCTGCAAATTCACTAAGAAATTCCGAGTACGGCCCTGGAGGTCTGTAAATGACAATTAGCGGGATCGACTGAGCTGACTTAATATAGTTAAATACACTTATGTTACTATAAAGAATTTCAAATGAATTAAATTTGTGTCCGTGTTTTTGTACAATAGTCAAATTATCATTGTGAATAACTGCGACGCCTCCTCCTCTACCAGTTAACCGAGGCTGGTGTATGTAGCTGTATCCAGGAGGACTAGCTTCATTTAGAGCTACATACTCGTCCTGTTTAATCCAGGTTTCTGTTAAACAGAGTACTGTTACTCGACCTCAGTGCAGCTTTTGACACTATTGATCAAAAAGTATTCTTCTTCACAGATTAGAAAATGTAGTAGGAATTAAGGTAACGGCCATCTTGTGGCTCAGATCCTATTTGACTAATCGTTATCAGTTTGTAGATTTAGATGGTGACCATTCCTCATGTTCTCAAGTGGAGTTTGGTTTTCCACAGGGTTTAGTTTTAGGCCCACTGCTTTTTCCCCTTGACATGCTTCCTCTGGGCAACATAATTCGTAAACTTGGTATTAATTTTCATTGTTATGCTGATGACACACAATTATACGTTTCAGCAAAACCAGTCGAGAAAAAACAGTTTACTAAAGTTGAGCAATGTGTGCATAAAAGATTGGATGGTAATTAATTTCTTTCTGCTTAATCCTGATAAGACAGAAGTTCCAGTCATAGGACCACAAGCAGCTAGAAGTAAGCTTTCTGATTTTAAATGGCCTTTCTGTTCCAGCATGTGGAACAGTAAAAGACCATGGTGTGATTATAGGTTCCAGCCTTTAATTTGAAGCACATGTAGATAATATTACCAGGATAGCATTCTTTCACCTCAGTAATATTGCCAAGATAAAAAAATTATTGTTACCAAATGATGCAGAAAAACTAGTTCATGCTTTTATTACCGGTTGAATTATTGTAACGCCTATTGTACTGTCTGGTTGTTCAACAAGGTGCATAATTTCCCTAATAAAGTTCTTTGAATCTTGAATCTTGAATAAACAAGCTTCAGTTAGTTCAGAATGCAGCAGCGAGAGTCCTTCCTCGAACCAGAAAATACGACCACATCACATTTAGTATTTCAAATAGCATGGAAGGAGAGCATCCTGAACTATAGAAAAGCTCTTAGTGTAGCTAGATCAACATATCTCTCCACTCTTATAAAAAATAACAAAAATAATTCTAGATTTTTATTTAATGCTGTAGCCAAATTAACCAGAAATAAGACCACTGCAGAAATCTCCACAACAACATCATGCAATAGTGAGGACTTAATGAACTTTTTTAGTAATAAAATTGTAAATATTAGGCATAAAATTGAGGTTTTAAAACCGAACAACGTAATTGATGCAGATGTTAATCTAGCCATGTCAGATCAGAACCTAGAATACTTTACTCGCCTTGAAGAGAATGAACTAATTTTACTCATCTCTTCTGCAAATTCATCAACCTGTATATTAGATCCTGTACCGACACATTTTCTTAAACAGATAGTACCAGCAATAACAGAACCCCTGTTAAGAATAATTAATTCTTTACTCAGCATTGGTTATGGTCCAAAATCTTTTAAATTAGCAGTTATCAAACCAATAATTAAGAAACCTGACCTCAACCCCTGTCAGCTGTCTAATTACAGGCCAATATCAAACCTCCACTTTATCTCTAAGATTCTGGAAAAGATAGTAGCGGAGCAGCTATGTTCATATCTACATAGAAATGGCATACATGAACTGTATCAGTCAGGATTTAGGCCTTATCACAGCACAGAGACAGCACTCGTTAAAGAGTAAATGACATCCAATGTGTGCAGGACATAAGAAATTGGATGCTAATTAACTTCCTTCTGCTTAATCCGGATAAGACAGAAGTTCTAGTCATAGGACCGCATACAGCTAGGAGTAAAATTTTAGATCACTCGTAACTTTAGATGGCCTTTCTGTTCCATCAAGTGCAACAGTGAAAGACCTTGGTGTGATTATTGATTCCAGCCTTTCATTTGAAGCTCATGTAGATAATATTACCAGGATAGCATTCTTTTACCTCAGAAATATTGCCAAGATAAGAAATTTATTGTCGCTAAACGATGCAAAAAAACTAGTTCATGCTTTTCTCACCTCTAGGTTGGACTATTGTAATGCCTTACTGTCTGGTTGTTCAGCTAGATGCATAAATAAGCTTCAGCTAGTCTAGAATGCAGCAGCGAGAGTCCTCACTAGAACCAGTAGATACGAGCACATCACGCCTATCTTATCTTCACTGCATTGGCTCCCTGTAAAATTTCGCATTGATTTTAAAATACTACTCTTGACATATAAAGCGTTAAATGGTCTCGAGCCGCAGTATCAGCGCGAACTGCTAGTGTCTTACGAACCGCCACGCCTACTTCGATCAAAGGATGCAGGCTGCCTGTCAGTACCGCGTATTATGAAAAATACAGCTGGGGACAGAGCTTTTTCTTACAAAGCCCCAAAATTATGGAATAGCCTTCCAAATAGTGGTCAGGACTCAGACACAGTCTCAGTGTTTAAAAATCCCTAAAATCCCTAAAATCCCTCCTCATTTGTATATTTACCTTATATCATTTTGTGTTTAATAATTTTTACAATTTGTTGGAACTATAGTAGTTGTGTTTATAGCGGCAGTTTCATGTGTAACACGCGGTGACGTCATTTCCGGTCAGCTCACGCTGCTACCTCAGACCGCGTTTGAGCGTGCTGAAAGGAGGTAAGCTGATAGCGGCGCTAATTTCCTAAAGTTTTTAAAAGTTATAAAAGTTGGATTAAGGGTATGTTGTATAGAAATATTGCTGTTGGAAGTGTTCGACATCAGTTAGAAAACTTTTTGAGCATGGATGGATTTTTTTAATAGTTTACTACTGATAACAGCAGTGTTAGTCTGTGAGCTCCCAGAAAGGTGCTACCGCTGGCTAGCTAATTTATTGGTTCTCAATTTGTACAGGTAGACGAATTAAGGAAGAACAAATGCACAGAACCCAATGCTGTATTCTGTTTATTCCATGCAGGTATGGTTTGTGAATATTTTATGTCTTTAGGTGTCATTTTAAGTTGTCAAATTATTTTATTTTTAATTTAGTTCTATACATTTTCTAATTTGTTCATGTTATGATTTGGGAGGATAAACTGACTGGACAAATGTCTGATGTAATTTTGTCTGTTGAATAGTTTAAGTATTATACTGTGTTCTTTACCAATTGAATGCTCTTTTAATGTTAAATAAGAGACCGCGTTTGAGCATGCTGAAAGGAGGTACAGATGTGGCCATTAAGACTGCGCGTGTTTTCCCGCGAGATGCCGCGATTTAGTGCGCGACGTGCCGCGACTTGCCGTAAGCAACATTCGGGAATTTAAATAAATGTGTTGTGCTTCACTGAATATCCGCCAGATGGCGCATGGAAGGACTTTATTTAAACGCAGGACCAAGTACTGTACAACGAAGAACTGTGTATAATTACTTAGTCTAAAACAATATTGTTCCCACTGCTGAAGCAAACATGAATTTTATTTTGCTTTACAACATATCTTTCATGATAAATGTGTGTATATGTGCTTCATATTTTTTTCATAATGATGAAATGAGATGCCCAAATTCGTGCTTTAAAATTCTTAATAAGTTTCTTATATATTTTTTGTAATGTTTTAACAGGGACAAAACAGTAAAAGACATGGCAATGTCTCGGTTTAAATGGTGTTGAAATTAATTTAATTTCCTGATAGTAGGCTATCTGATAGACTTAACTATGCGAATGTCCTGATTCGTGAATATGCCAACATATCTTATTTAAAACGTAAAAATGTGTCGACATCATCAGAAGACATGAATGAACTATATATATTATATTATTAAGTAAATATTATTTTATGACCACAAACTTCTTTTTATAATAATCATCATATTTGCTGTTTGTGTCCAGCATTTAATAATTATTTCATACATTATTTAACCACGGCTGTAAATAATAGCTGGAATGTGATGTGATTGTGAATTCATGACTGAAGTAAAGCAGTTTGTCTTTTGTAAAGTACTTTCACTTTACAAAAGGCAGCGTTTTTTCAAAAGGTTGATAAACGCGTGTTGTACAGTATATACACCGCGACAGCGCGCGCAGTTACTCACTTCTCACCTTTCATGTAGGTCTGCTCGGACTAATTCGTTTTAAACCCCTTAAAAATGCGTGTGTATACAGCCCAAAACCTCCATCAGTTTTTTACAAAAGCATCTATTTAGAAAAAATGCCCCAGTGATTTCGGAGCTTCAGGAAATCTCCCGGCGCTCTGCGCATAACACCGGGCCAACTCATGTCGAAAAGAATTTATAAACGGTTTCTAAACGTGGGCTATTGTTTTTTTTACTTATAGTATTTGTTAATTTAATTTAAATGAGGTTTGGGCTCAGGACTTTGATTCGGCATCGTGATTCCCCTCTTTAATTTACTCCATAGTTTTAATCAGCGCTCAGCCGCATGCATAAAGTTTTCCAGAGCGCACCGGCAGAAGTAGACTAATGATTATGAACGCGTCGGGAAAACAGCAAGCAGACTGACTCTGACCATTTAAAAAAACGTTTGCGTTCATTTTCTGACTCGCTCAAGTTCACCAAAAACAATACAGAACAGCGCAGCTTATTTGCTTTCAAACCTTTATAAAATCACGTTTTTTCGTTATTGTGAGTGCGCTTAAATAAAAGTTGAGTCTTATTAAGGCATGTAGTCTTATATAGTTTTATTATATAGTTTTTGCACATTAATCAGAGTCCTCATCTGTTACATTTTTGAGGACAATAGTTTTTTAGCCTGTCACGGCGTGCGCCCAAATCAATATCGCTCCTCTCCTAGTAGGCGGCCTCTCCTTCAGATATGTGAAGAAGCGGGGCTGCGGAATTAGGCATGAATGGTGAAGAAGAGCTCTCCTTGCAAAAGATCACGGGCTTTCAATCCGCGCTATAAAATACTTGGGGTTTGTTGGTTTACAGTGGATTGAGGATTTACAGTGAGTGAGACGTGCGGCATGCAAACGGGGCAAATGGAACGCGGCCCAGAGACTTCAAAGAAGAGCCAGCGCGAGCGGACGGAGGCAGGAGCTGCTGTCCGCGGATGGCCGTCGTACTCGTATTTTATAGCGCAGGGTGCAAACCCGGGATCATTGGCATGGATGAGCTATGTCCAGCTCTGTACCAGCATGTCATGTGGGCATTATAAGACTAAAAAGTGGCAGCTGGCACGCCTAAAAATAAACGCAGGTTAAATTAAAATCCTCCTCTTAGTGCCTCCTATTCCTATTATTCCTATTGTTCTTTTAGTGTCACTGCGTGTGCTTACAATGCCAGAAAACATTCAAATGCAAATTATTCACTCTCCCCAAGTGTGAATCAGCTGTTCTCACCTATACATATTAACCTATACGTTCTCACCTAAAGTGTTTAGGTGAAATTCCACCTATACAAGTGTGACAAATATGCAAAGAAAAAAAATAGGAAGGGGCAAAAACTTTTTCATGGCACTTCACATGTAGTCAGATTGTTCCACTGGGCTGAAACTGTGGCAGGTGGAGTTATAGCACTTTTCAAATCACACTTACTATACACCGATATGAATAACTTTGAATGATTTTTTTTGTCAGCGCCACTTCTAACCAACCAAACCCCCTGTCTGAAGTCTGCTCGGTCTTGTTAATTTGTTTTAAACCCCCCAATTCTGTGAATTCCCCCAGCAGCGAAACTGGTTTGATGACTTCACACCTGTTGTAAAGGTGAGATGGGGGATTACAGTAACTGTGGGTGCGCTTCACCTCGGAGCGCGCTGTCGCGTTGTATTCAATGAATAAACTAGAACTAAATCATGTTTGCTTCAGCATTGGAAAGAATATTGTATTAGGCTAACTTTATTGAAGATTATACACTTTTGTATACTTTGTCACACACGTGGGCATCTTTAAATTTTTAGATATTGATCCTTTCTCAATGCAGCGAATTTTCTGCGTTTAAAGCGCAAATTAATAATAATTTCCATGAATGAAAAGGAGGAAAAAGAAAAGGTTACGCGAAAATAAGAAAAAGCTTTAGAGGTAAATGCTGTGAAATGCTTTAAATGAACAGATTCTGCCTATAACAGGTCAGGGACAGTGAGGCTGGACCCAGCAGCCCACCACACCCCACATCATAATACATGCTGATGATGACCAACACGTCTCCTCTAAACTACCAGAGCCAAATAAAAAGAATGGCAATCAAACAGAATAAAATTAGTAGCAGCATTAACTTGTGCTAGTTATTATGATGGTGGTCAATATTAATTGAAATATTGTTCAGTTTTATTGCCATTCCTTTTAAAATATTGTCTTTATAGATAGTTGTTTGTCTTGATGTTCTTTTTTTTTTTGTTTCTTTGACCCAATATATGTTCAGTGATACTTCAAATAACATGTTTAAATAGCATTGATTTCTGTATTGTGTTATATTTTTATACTAGTAACTGGTGTTAAAATGTATCTCTACATTAATGAGCCAATGTATTATGGTGTGGGCTGCTGTGGGCCAGAAGGTCCAGGGACACTTTTTGGTCCCAGTCCGCCCCTGTAATAACGAATGGAGAAAGCGCAGTCAAAGCCCGGGGATTCTGCGTTCCGCGAGGGGCCAGTCGTGAATAGCTGACACTCAGTGACAGCCAATGAAATTTAAGCATTTTTGCCGCTTTCCACGTGGTGTGGCGTTGCTTAAATAATATCTGTATAATATCCGTATATCCTATAAAATCGTCCAGACCCTGGTTCGAATCCCGCTCTGGGTAAAAATTTAATAAATGTGTTTTACACTTTTTGCTTATGATAATCATTAAATGATAGCAACTGTGAGGTGAGTGCTAATGTGTTTCATAGCTTAAGAAAAAAAAATCTCAATTGCAAACATGCATTTAGTACTGAAGCATAACTTGATAATGTAATGGCTATATGGTAGTATTTTAGCGAATAGAACCGGAATTTTGAGCACTGGCTGGGAATCGAACCCGGGTCTCCCGCATGGCGGGCGAATCACCTACCACTGAGCCACCAGTACCCATCTGCGTTTAAAGCGTATACTAACGTCATACATCTTTGTAGTCCTTTTGCACACGCGCAGGTGCGTTACAATAATAATAATAATAAATTCGGAGAACTACTACTACTAATAATAATAATTCTGAATGAAAATGAAGAATAAATACATATCAGTTTGAGCTTGACACGTTTATGAGCTCTGTCGCTTGCCGTCAATGGGCGCCTAAGAGACATAACATTTTTCGGCTTCAGTAGACACACAATACTTTAGACTGAGACACGACTGCTCCCTACAGGTATTGAAGGCCATTTTCACAGCTTGCCGCGCGCACTCGCGGCAAGGCGTGGGATCCCTTTCCCGAAAACGTGCGTTTTTAAAGGCCAGATCTGTATATGGTTTTGCACATTAATCAGAGTCGTCATCTGTTTCATTTTTAAGGACAATATTTTTTTTTAGCCTGTCACGGCGTGCGCCCAAATCGATATCGCTTCTCGCTCACTATTTAGGCGGCCTCCCCTGCTAATTTATTGGTTCTCAATTTGTACAGGTAGACGAATTAAGGAAGAACAAATGCACAGAACCCAATGCTGTATCTTGTTTATTCCATGCAGCTGTTCCAATAAATCCTCCAGGTGTGCGTTTCCCAAAAGCATCGTTAGCCAACTATGGTCACAAGTTCCGTCGTTACCAACATAGTTCAACAATTCTGTGTTTCTCGAAACCATAGTTCAAACAAACATTCGCAAACAGCGTCGCAAACTTTATTTTTATTTTATTTAGGCATTTGGCAGACGCTCTTATCCAGAGCGACTTACATTTTTTATCTCATTACACATCTGAGCAGTTGAGGGTTAAGGGCCTTACTCAAGGGCCCAACAGTGGCAACTTGTTGGTTGTGGGGTTTGAACCTGGGATCTTCCGAACTGTAGTCCAATGCCTTAACCACTGAGCTACCCCTGGCCCACTTACGTGGTTGGAACTTACGTGGTTGGAACTACAGCCTTCGACCTGTGGTTAGAAACATTGTTCCTTGCCGAGGCTGGGTGTGTTCTATTCACAGTTCACGACCCTACGCCGTATTAGTTTCTAAAAATTTTCCCAACCACTTTGAGCGATTTGGAAAACTTAATGTTTTGGTGCTCAGATATAAGGCTATTCATTTTTCGGTTATTTTGATTACAAATTCACTTTGAAACGATATAACAGTGATACCATCGCAATTATTCTCCCTTCAAAGTGCCCTACGAAAGCATTATTTATGTCGGTTGGTTTCGTTTGTGCGAAGAAAAGGTGAGTTTTTAAGTGAGTATCTTTGTTGTGCTCTCAGAAGTAGAAGTAGAATATAGACTATTTATAGGTAAAAAAAATGAAGAATTATATATATATATTATATATATATATATATATATATATATATATTGTTTCTGACTTCCTCTGGACTTCTCTCATACCCATTTCCAGAAGCATTAATTTTTTGTGCGATTTTATTCCATGTTTTTTTTTTGTCAGAATTTGTCACTGTTTTTTAATTTGAAGAAAAGCAAGATTTGATTGTTTCCCACCTCCTCCAAAAGAACTGCAAGCTCTTTTGTAGTAAATAGTGGTTTCTGTGACATTTTTTCACATCAACTCTCATTAAAACATGCCTTTATGTAAAGGGACTTATAAAGGAAATGATCTTGAGCAAAATAGGTAACAGGTGTCCACAACACAATCCCAGCATTTTCAAAACCCATAATTTATTTTTATTTTAATTGTACTTATGTATCAATACCAAATTAAAATGAGTTCAAATGAAATATAACTAAAAGTTATAGACTTTGTTATTTGAAAAGAGCACATTTAAACTGTGTATACCTATATATGTTTTATTGTGCTAAGACTTTTGGCTGCTGTTGGCTGCTTTTTCCCGAGCTCCGCCAGACTGACCAATTTTTCTACTTTTTCGTCCCCTTACGAAGAGTAAACATATAACAGATAAGTATTTCATACTACCTTATAATATATTCACTCGAAACGCGTGTTATATCGTTTTCGTATAAGTTTATATCGTATAAGTTTTAATAGTTTTGCAACACACCGCTTCTAGCCGGCTTTTCATTAGCATCGCTAGCCCGTTAGCCCGGCTATCACAAGTTTGTTTACGCTCTTTCGCACCGGTTATTTCTATTTTTAGACACCATGTCGGTTGGGTCTCTGCCCCTGTGTGCAGGTGAGGAGACATTGGAGCTGCACTCGGTGGACTTGGAGATGGAGGCCGTGGAGAAGCTGATCCGCGACCTACAGGTGAAGCTGGCCCGGCTACAGCAGCGGAAAGCCACGCTGGAATCGTCGCGAACCGACGCTCACCTGTCTCAGGTAAATTCTCGGCATGAGAATTCTCCGACAACCTCTACTCCGCGTGCTTCTCTGCCCAGGTCCAACGCACCAAGAACGCAGCCTGCCCAGCTTTCCTTCACCCCGGCGCCGGGATACCACGAGGCCTGGAAACTTCAGCAGCGGAAGACGCGCGCCAAGCCCCGGGCGAGGACCTCTCCTCCTCCGCCACCACCCGTCTTCGAGATCTCAACCCGAAACCGCTTCGCTCCTCTCCGTGAGACGGCACACGACGCGCTGGTCATCGGAGACTCCATTGTCCGGCACGTGCGTGCTACCACAGCTAAAGGTAAGGCGTACACGCGCTGTTTACCTGGTGCACGTGTTCTTGATGTTGCTGCACAGGTGCCTGCGGCCCTGAGGAAGAACATTCGAGCTGTGGTTCTCCATGCTGGCACCAACGACATCAGGCTGAGGCAGACGGAGATCCTAAAGAAGGACTTCAGGAGCCTGGTTGAGAAGGTCCGCAGCACATCACCCACGACAAAGATCGTCGTATCTGGACCACTTCCGACATTTCAGAGAGGAATCGAGAGGTTCAGTAGATTATTTGCCTTCAATGAATGGTTACAATCTTGGTGTCAACAACAGAGATTACCCTTTGTTGATAACTGGAATGTTTTCTGGGAGCGTCCTAGGCTCTACCGCACAGATGGCCTGCACCCTAGCAGAGCTGGAGCAGCGGTCCTCTCTGACAACATCTCCAGGACATTACGAACCATCTGACTTGCGGTAAGTCATACCTCAGATTCTTTAGATATCAGCCACAATACAACCCACCATACTAATAGATGCACACACATAGCTTGTACTATAGAAACTGTGTCTATTCCCCGATTAGTGAGAAAAAAGAATAAATTCGTTAAATCCAGCCGAAACAATCTGGTAACCATTAAACCAGAAAAAGCCCAAATAAGTAATCGAAGTCTACCTCTAAAGTTTGGACTTCTCAACATTAGATCCCTTACGCTAAACCAACCGTCTGCTAGCTGCATAGAGTCGTCACTCAGGGTTCACTCTATTGAGACTGTGTCTGTTCCCCGAGCTAAAAACAAATTTAGAAAGACTCAGAAAGTCTGTTTTAGTAATTTAATTAGCATAAAGACCACAAACTTGGATCAGACTGAATGCGCAGCTGGCACCTCTGATCTGAAGCTAGGACTGTTAAATATTAGATCTCTCGCATCTAAAGCAGTTATAGTTAATGAAATTATCACAGATCAGGAGTTTGATATACTCTGTTTAACAGAAACCTGGATTAAACAGGACGAGTATGTAGCTCTAAATGAAGCTAGTCCTCCTGGATACAGCTACATACACCAGCCTCGGTTAACTGGTAGAGGAGGAGGCGTCGCAGTTATTCACAATGATAATTTGACTATTGTACAAAAACACGGACACAAATTTAATTCATTTGAAATCCTTTATAGTAACATAAGTGTATTTAACTATATTAAGTCAGCTCAGTCGATCCCGCTAATTGTCATTTACAGACCTCCAGGGCCGTACTCGGAATTTCTTAGTGAATTTGCAGATTTCCTCTCAAACCTAGTCATTTCTGTAGACAAAGTGTTAATTGCTGGAGATTTTAATATTCATTTTGAAAACCCAGAAGACCCTCTGAGAACTGCATTTATGTCTATACTGGACTCGGTAGGAGTAAATCAGTGTGTAGTAGGACCCACTCATAAAGCAGGTCGCACTTTAGATTTAATAATATTATTTGGATTAAGTATAAGAAATTTATTCACAATACCACTATCTGAAGTTATCTCAGATCACTATCTTGTCTCATTGCAAGTGTGTCACAATAATAATGTACACACAGCGCCGCGCTACCGTATGAAACGTACATTCACATCAACTACCAAACAGAGTTTTATCAGTAATCTCCCAGAGTTCCCAACTTCGACTAGATCACCGTCTGACCCCACAGAACTCGATCAGGCGACTGAATATTTAGAGTCGACATTTCGCTATACCCTAGATAATGTAGCTCCAGTCAAAAGAAAAATTATTAGAGATAAAAAACTTGCTCCCTGGTATAACGATCACACGCGCACTTTAAAACAGACCGCTCGGAAATTAGAACGTAAATGGCGTCAAACTAAATTACTAGTATTTCAAATAGCATGGAAGGAGAGCATCCTGAACTATAGAAAAGCTCTTAGTGTAGCTAGATCAACATATCTCTCCACTCTTATAGAAGAAAATAAAAATAATCCTAGATTCTTATTTAATGCTGTAGCCAAATTAACCAGAAATAAGACCACTGCAGAAATCTCCACAACAACATCATGCAATAGTGAGGACTTCATGAACTTTTTTAATAATAAAATTGTAAATATTAGGCATAAAATTGAGGTTTTGAAACCGAACAATGTAATTGATGCAGATGTTAATCTAGCCATGTCAGACCAGAACCTAGAATACTTTACTCCCCTTGAAGAGAATGAACTAATTTCACTCATCTCTTCTTCAAATTCATCAACCTGTATATTAGATCCTGTACCGACACATTTTCTTAAACAGATAGTACCAGCAATAATAGAACCCCTGTTGAGAATAATTAATTCTTCACTCAGCATTGGATATGTTCCAAAATCTTTTAAATTAGCAGTTATCAAACCAATAATTAAGAAACCTGACCTCGACCCCTGTCAGCTGTCCAGTTACAGACCAATATCAAACCTCCCCTTTATCTCTAAGATCCTGGAAAAGATAGTAGCGGAGCAGCTATGCTCATATATACATAGGAATGGCATACATGAACTGTATCAGTCAGGATTTAGGCCTCATCACAGTACAGAGACGGCGCTCGTTAAAGTAGTAAATGACATTCTATTGGCCTCTGATCAGGGTTGTGTAACTATGCTTGTATTACTTGACCTCAGTGCAGCTTTTGACACTGTTGATCACGCTATTCTTCTTCACAGATTAGAAAATGTAGTGGGAATTAAGGGTACAGCCCTCTCCTGGCTCAGATCCTATCTGACCCATCGTTATCAGTATGTAGACTTAAATGGTGATTATTCTGCATGTTCTCTAGTGGAGTTTGGCGTTCCGCAGGGTTCAGTTTTAGGTCCACTGCTTTTTTCCCTTTACATGCTTCCTCTGGGCAACATAATCCGTAAGCATGGTATTAGTTTTCATTGTTATGCTGATGATACACAGTTATATGTTTCAGCAAAACCTGATGAGAAAAAACAGCTTACTAAAATTGAGCAATGTGTGCAGGACATAAGAAATTGGATGCTAACTAACTTCCTTCTGCTAAATCCGGATAAGACAGAAGTTCTAGTCATAGGACCGCATACAGCTAGGAGTAAAATTTTAGATCATACCGTAACTTTAGATGGCCTTTCTGTTCCATCAAATGCAACAGTGAAAGACCTTGGTGTGATTATTGATTCCAGCCTTTCATTTGAAGCACATGTAGATAATATTACCAGGATAGCATTCTTTCACCTCAGAAATATTGCCAGAATAAGAAATTTATTGTCGCTAAACGACGCAGAAAAACTAGTTCATGCTTTTATCACCTCTAGGTTGGACTATTGTAATGCCTTACTGTCTGGTTGTTCAGCTAGATGCATAAATAAGCTCCAGCTAGTCCAAAATGCAGCAGCGAGAGTCCTCACCAGAACCAGAAGATATGAGCACATCACCCCTATCTTATCTTCACTCCATTGGCTCCCTGTGAAATTTCGCATTGATTTTAAAATACTACTCTTGACATATAAAGCATTAAATGGTCTCGCGCCGCAGTACCTGAGCGAAC
This sequence comes from Clarias gariepinus, assembly GCF_024256425.1. Taxonomy (NCBI): domain Eukaryota; kingdom Metazoa; phylum Chordata; class Actinopteri; order Siluriformes; family Clariidae; genus Clarias; species Clarias gariepinus. The sequence continues at coordinate 928,657 of NW_026520998.1, read as the reverse complement.
TGCTAGTGTCTTACGATCCGCCACGCCTACTTCGATCAAAGGATGCAGGCTGCTTGTCAGTACCGCGTATTATGAAAAATACAGCTGGGGGCAGAGCTTTTTCTTACAAAGCCCCAAAGTTATGGAATAGTCTTCCAAATAGTGTTCGGGACTCAGGCACAGTCTCAGTGTTTAAGTCCAGGCTAAAAACCTATTTATTTAGCCGAGCATTTTTATAAATAGATTTGCCATAGGTAAAGGAGCAGATCTGGGGGACTCATGGACGTAGAGTATTATGGTAAACTGGTATGTTTGGATGCTGTCTTCCTCACTCTCATTGATCACTCAGGTTTGCTGACGGTGAGGTGATTGTTTGCTTTACATGTCAGGAAGCCCTCATGTTTGTGTTTCCTTCTGGCTCCTCCCTTTTAGTTATGCTGTCATAGTTAGTCCTGCCGGAGTCTCTGCTTGCACGCTACAGTTAATATACATTCACATTATACATTGTGTGACTGTGACCATACCTAACTGCCATCTCTCCTCTTCTTCTCTTTCCCCCCCTCTTTCTTTTTCCTCTCTCCTCCTGTCCCCCCCTTTCACTCTTTCTCTCTCTCTCTGTCGAGCTACACATGTCGTTCCTGAGCTGCCAGTGATCCAGACTCCCTCTGCCCTCCGGACCTGTCTGACCCATCCTGGTGCCCCGCTTCTGGCTGAAGATCTCGTCACATGGATGCCCCGTGTGTCTCTCTGGGATGCGTCTGGTGTCTGGGAATGATTCTCTCTACCTAGAAAATGGTTCTGGCCTTGACTGGTGTTGGCAACTGTTTCTCTGGGGACTTGACAGTTCGATAGTTCATGACTGGAACTTCTTACAAGTCTACCTGGGTCTTCAATAACTACCTGGACTCCATATTAACATCAATTAACATCAGCTATTATAGCTGAACTGCCTCCCACCCTACACACTGTATAAATGCAGATCATTTACTGCTTTTTGTTTCACCCAAATGAGGATGGGTTCCCTGTTGAGTCTGGTTCCTCTCAAGGTTTCTTCCTCTTACCATCTCAGGGAGTTTTTCCTTGCCACTGTCGCCCTCGGCTTGCTCACCAGGGACAAACTGACCATTTTGATTCATACAAATTCACATTTCATACAAACCTAAATAATTCTTTTGACTATGTAAAGCTGCTTTGCGGCAATGAAAATTGCTAAAAGCGCTATACAAATAAAATTGAATGAAAAATTGAATGAAAATAATGAATGTTGCGTTCGTGACATTATTACACCACTTCTACGTAACGTCACTGCCAAAGCGCATTGAATGCGAGCCGAAGAGAGAGAAAAAACACTTTACAGTAGGGGGCGATATGTGCCTATGGCACTACTCCGCCATTGTATCGAAGAAGAAGAACGACAGATTAAACCAACATGGTTTTAACGATGAAAGTGCGACACAGGTACTATGGTGTTGGGAAACAGTCGTGACTAGTTAGTTATTTTTTTCAACTTGCATCGTACAACGGTGGTTAAGCAAAGAGCTACATCGTTGTACGGGAAACGCACCCCAGGTGAGCAACAAATCTTGTCTCCAGTTACTTGACGGAATCACAACGCAGAGGGTAACGGCGTTTAAAGACAAGCCGGTTACACAGATTAATCCCTGCTATCCGTTTTCACCCAAATGAGGATGGGTTTCCTGTTGAGTCTGGTTTCTCTCAAGGTTTTCTCCTATCATCATCTCAGGGAGTTTTTCCTTGCCACTGTCGCCCTAGTCCTTGGCTTGCTTATCACGGACAATCTTATCATTTTGATTCATACACTTTCACATTTCATACATACTTAAATAATTCTTTTGATTGTGTAAAGCTGCTTTGTGACAATATCAGTTGTTAAAAGCCCTTTACAAATAAAATTGAATTGAATTGAATTAATAAAAGACCAGCATGTCGCTCAAAAATCCAGCATAGGCCAGCATGATTTATATTATGGGCCACCAGCAAGGTTTTGGGAAAGTAAAATTGGTTAACACTTTAGCTCATTATCTTGTATTTTAATAGCTAGTACTGAAAAAAGTGTGTCATGTAAATACATGGACCGTGTAGTGTTATCTTTAAATGCATTTACATACAAGAGACAAAAATAATCAATTTACCAAAAGATTTAAATACATTATTTTACATTTATTAAAGTGCTCTTATTATGCCTTTTTAAAGGTTGCTAATATTGCTTTATGAGTCTCTTAAAACAGGTTTACATGTATGCAAGGTCAAAAAACAGACTTGTGTAAAGCAGTTTGCAGAATCAGTCTGTCTAAACCCATCCTTTCCGTGAGCCCTCACTGCTATGATTGGTTAGATGGCGCTACATCCAGCTACATGACACACTGCATGAAAGATTATATTTGAAATCGCATAATAGGGACACTTTAAATATCTGCTGTGTTGTCTAAAAACACAGTGCAAACCTTTTATATAAATGCACTGTAATAAATGCATATTTCTATAAAGTAATTAATGAAAATCACTTAAAACTGAAAAAAACAGCATAGACCATTATACAGTAGCTTGTCACCAGATTACAAGCATATGTTGTGCTTTGATGCTGGTATGCTGGGGATCAGCATCAGTAAGGTGACCAGCACCAGCTTCATGGCGCTATAATGCTGGTCACCAGTACCTGCATCAGCAAAATGACCATCATACCAGCACCAGCATCACAGCATTATGATGCTGGTCACCAGCATCAGCAGGGTTATCAGCATACCAGCACCAGCATCATGGGGTAAGCTGTTTTGGCGGTGGAACCACTTGAATTTTTTATGGTAAATGTGAAAATAACTTAAAATGCGCCATTATTTTTTATCATACACATAATTGTAATACATCATTTGAATCTTTAAAGGGTCTTTATTTGTTAATGTACACTCACAAATCAATAAAACATTGTACTTTTGTAAAATTAACAAAATAGTCTCAGTCTCCTTGAAAATCTTTTTAAAACGCGTCACTAAAATTAACTGAAACTCAGTGAATAGTGCACACACGCATATCCATATATCTATATATTTATACATATAGAAAGCTTAAGTTGTCTCCTTTTAAATGAAGCAAGCCTAATAAAAAATAATGCAATCCATATGTATCTAAGGAGAGAAACAGTCTTTCTGCCACACTTCTAATTTTTTTTCATGTTTGTGAAGCTGCTTTGAGACAATGACCGTATTTATATGGCGTAAAAGCGCCATATAAATAAAATTTAATTTAATTGAATTAACCTTTATTATCTGATAATGACCTGAGACAGGACACGCCCACATGCATTTCACAGGAAAACAGTCAGGGTAATCTACATACAAGTGCATGCCCCCCAAACACACATACACACACACACACACAGTAGATCTGATAAGTTTCCTGCACGTGTGAAAAATGTTATCCGCTGTACAGGTTTCTGAAGCTCTACAGAATGTTCTGGACAGTGGGAAGAGTTTAGATTTACCTCAGAACAACACTGAGACTCCAACAGAGAACGAAGGAGGAGAATCCAGCAAGGTGTTACCATGGGTAAGTTATTAAATCTTATATAATTCCTATTCTAATAATATAAAACTAATATGATTTAATTTTCCCTTATTTTCTCATAAGCTTTTGCCAGTTTGTATGAAACATTGTCATTTATTGTCACTTACATGGTTTGGTTTGCGTGTAGATAACACTGCTAAATCATGCTAAAATACTACCTTATGTAGCTTAGCACAAACAGTATAGCTCACGGTGGCTAAGCTAATGCCTTACAGTATGAAGATTACTGATGGTTGACAGTATCAGCCAATATATTTCACCCTGTTTTGGATAACTTTATGTTATGGTAGCTATTTAGTTCAGTTTTTGTTTAGCTCATGACACCGCTATCTACATGTTATTTCGCACAAGCACTTTAGCTTTGTAGCTTACAGATGTTTGTGATATTAAGATGTAAATGTAAAAGCTTGTGTTATCTTTATCCATGGTCAATAGTGATTGATGATAATATACAGTTATGTTATTGTTATCATGCTTATGTTTCTTTTTTTCTTTTTATAAACAGTTGTGACCGTGAAAATGATCAGCCACCAGTTTTATGGAGACCAAATGCAAACAAGCAGGCAAGATACAGACGGACCATCACAATGTCATAGAAAACACAAACTTTGCAATTTCTGCCTGCATGGGAACCTGGACCATGACTTGGATCTGGATTTAGGATGATCTCTTTTATTTTTTTTAAGCGGTTGACCCCTCTATATGTCTTCACCTGTGACTGTGCACAACCAGCACATGGACTGACCTCAGATGCCAGAAATGTTACCACTGCTGGTCACAGGGTCTGTGTGCATTGCAAATCAGTTTATGGTACGCAGCAAAAAACACCATGAAAATGTCAGGTGCGCATGTTCACTTATGTCTTGAGTTAAACAAAAACTACTTTTCGAAAAAGACACAAAGATGTATGACTGTGTATAGGGTGTAAAAGTGGGCTTTTACAAACCTAACACCTCTTTCGTCATAGTGCACTGTTCTTGTTCGCACAGTTTTACCCTGAATGTCTGTTTGCACAACCATTGGGGGGGGTTGGTCCAAGTACTGGAGAAACAGATGCGTCTTGAGTTGTCGTTTATAGATAGTCAAAGTCTCTGCTGTACGGACATCTAGAGGAAGTTCATTCCACCACCTAGGTGCCAGAACAGAAAAGAGCTTGAATGAATGCCGCCCTCGATCCCTGAGAGATGGTGGGATGAAGCGAGCAGTGCTGGAGGAGCGGAGGGAATGTGGTGCAGTGCGTGGTGTAATTAGCGCAGACAGGTAAGTGGGTGCTGAGCCATTTTTAGCTTTGTAGGCAAGCATCAGTGTTTTGAATTTGATGCGGGCAGGTACAGGAAGCCAGTGCAGGGAGCGGAGGAGTGGGGTGGTGTGGGAGAACTTGGGAAGGTTAAAAACGAGACGTGCTGCTGCATTCTGAATCAATTGCAGAGGACGAATCGTGGTCAGAGGCAGGCCTGCCAGGAGTAAGTTGCAGTAGTCCAGTCTTGAAATAACAAGGGACTGAACAAGCACCTGAGTAGTCTGTGAAGAAGGAAATGGGCAAATTCTCCCGATATTGTAAAGAAGAAATCGACAAGAGCGAGTAAGGTTAGCGATGTGTGGGGAAAAGGACAAATGATTGTCCACAATTACCCCAAGATTGCTGGCGGTGGCTGAAGGAGTGATTTGGTGCTTGTCCAGGGATATCACAAGGTCATGACCTGGGGATGAGTCACAAGGGATAAACAACAGTTCAGTTTTACTGAGATTGAGCTTAAGCTGATGAGCAGCCATCCAGAATGAGATGTCTGCCAGACATGATAAGATCTGGGTGGAAACCTGAGTGTCAGAGGGAGGAAAGGAAAGAACAAGTTGGGTGTCATCTGCATAACAATGGTATGAAAATCCATGCGATGATATGATCTTACCAATAGACCGGGTATAGAGGGAGAACAGAAGAGGACCAAGTACTGAGCCCTGTGGGACACCAGTAGAGAGTCTACGTGGGGCAGATGTAGATTCCCTCCATGTTACCTCATATGACCTATCTTCTAGGTAAGAAGCAAACCATTGCCACGCTGTTCCACAAATTCCAAGGCTTGTAAGAATAGATAATAGAATCTTGTGGTGCACCGTGTCAAATGCAGCTGACAGGTCCAGGAGGATGAGGACAGATGACAGTTTAGCAGATCTAGCAGCATGAAGCTTCTCAGTGACTGACAGAAGGGCAGTCTCTGTGGATGTGCCACTTTGAATCCAGATTGGTTGGGATCATAAAGGTTGTTTTGTGAGAGATAAAGAGACGTTTGGTTATAAACAGCTCTTTCAAGAATTTTGAAAATAAAAGAGAACAGAGATACCGGGCGATAGTTGTTAACTTCTGATGGGTCTAGGCAGGGTTTCTTAAGGATGGGAATAACCCTCGCCTTTTTAAAAGCAGCAGGAACATGACCAGATGATATGGAATGGGTGATGATGGCTGTGGTGAAGGAAAGGAGGTCTCGTGAGATGGCCTGGAGCATTGTGGAAGGGATTGGGTCTAATGAACAGGTGGTAGGGTTAGATGACGAGATGATCTGTTGAATCTCATCAGATGACAGGTTGGAGAATTCTGCTAAGGGAGGGAAGGGAAGGTCCTGAGGTTCTGCGTGCAATCTTCCCATCGTAGAATGTGGCAAAATCGTCAGCAGTCAGAGAGGAAGGGGCCGGAGGAGTCGGTGGGTTGAGTAGTGAGTTGAGAAGATGTTGTGGAGTTTGCCAGGATCATGTGCAGAGGCTTCCAGCTTTTGTCTGAAGAATGTAGTTTTGGCAGAAGTCACATCACATGAGAATTTGGAAAGAAGTGTCTGGTAAGAGATGAGATCTGCATCAAGTTGCGATTTCTTCCATCTTCTCTCCGCAGTTCTTAATTCTCTCCTGTTGTTGCGCAGTAGATCGGATAGCCAAGGAGTAGGACAAGACATCTTCCTTGGTTTAGATGACAGCGGACAAAGGAGTTCTATGGATGAGGAGAGAGAGGAAAGGAAAGTTTCAGTGTCAGTCTCTAGTGGTAGAGAGGAGAAGGAGTCTGGGTCTGGGAGGAATGATCGGATGCATGAAAACACAGAGGAAGGGGAGACAGAGTGAAGGTTTCTGCTGGTAAAAGAGACATTTTGGTGGTTAGGTTTACATAGAATAGGAAGGGTTATGGTAAAGGATACCAGGTAATTATCGGATTTATGAAGAGGAATAGTAGTGATATCTGTGACTGGGGAAGAGCGGCAGAAAACAAGTTCGAGAGAATTCCCTGCCTTGTGTGTAGGAGGGCAGCTGTTTAGAGTTAAAGAGAAGGAGTTAAGGAGAGGGAGAAGGAAAGAGGATTGGAGTTTATCAGATGGAAGGTTGAAATCTCCTAGAACAGTGAGAGGAGTGTTAGCAGAAGGAAAAAGACTAAGAAGCATGTCCATGTCATCTAGAAAGTTTCCTAGAGAGCCAGGAGGACGGTAAATAACTAAGATGTGGAGGTTAATTGGAGAGGTTACCTTAACTGCATGAAATTCAAATGATGAAAAACTGAGATGAGACAGGGGGATAGGCAAGAAGGACCATCTCTTGGACAACAGGAGACCCGTACCACCACCTCTGCCAGTTTCTCGTGAAGAGTGAGAGAATACATAGGCAGAGGATAGGGCAGCCGGTGTAGCTGAGTTCTGAGGAGATATCCAAGTCTCAGTTAGTACTAGTGAGTCAAAAGAGTAATGGGTAGCTAGGGCTGAGATAAAATCAGCTTTCTTTACAGCAGATTGGCAGTTCCAGAACCCACCTACCACCAGTGCAGGGCAATGTGACAGTACTGGAGATAAGGTAGATAAGGTTTCTGGGAGATCTGCCTCTGCTCTGTGAGTAAAAGCATCTTGGTCTGTGAGAACTGACAGAGATAGGTTGAAGACACATGCTAGACTGAGGTAATTGTCTATAATACTTGTAACTTTTTGGTAAACAAGGGTTAGAGTCAATTCTCTGTGCACTTGCCATCTAGATTCTTGACTAACTTTGTTGCAGGATATGCACAAGTGTCTGTAGCGGAGACACCTTCAATATATGTAGCTAAGCCCTGCCCACAATTCACACCTTAAGGAAGCCTGAAACTACTCTTGATTAATTACCTGAGACGAAATTGCTTTAGACCTACTTCAATCGCACTGCAATCAACACTACCAAACAGCAAAAACTAGGTACAGTATAAACCAATTGTGTTTCAAAAACAGTACAAAAGTTAAAAACCTACCTTACCTTACCAGTGGAGAAGAATCCAATTTAGAAAGATAAAGCACATGTTGTGTTCTGGTTCTGGTATGCTGGTGACCAGCATCATAATGCTGTGGTGCTGGTATGCTGGTATGCTGGTCACCCTGCTTATGCTAGTGGGAAAAAAACAGCATAGACCAGCATAGCTGGTCACTAGCTTGACCAGCAATAAAACCAGCATATGTTGTGTTTTTTGGTGCTGGTATGCTGGGGACCAGCAGTAAAGTGACCAGAATTATAGCACAATAAACCTGGTGCTGGTATGGTGGTCAAACTGCTGATGCTGGTGGAAATAAACTGCATAAACCAGCATAGCTGGTGACCAACTTGACCAGCAATTATACCAGCATATGTTGTGTTTTGGTGCTGGTATGCTGATATGCTGATATGCTGGGGATCAGCATCAGTAATGTGACCAGCATACCAGCACCAGCATCATGGCACTATAATGCTGGTCACCAGCATACCAGCAAAATGTATGCTGGGCCCAGCATACCAGCAAAATTTATGCTGGTCACCAGCTATGCTGGTTTATGCTGTTTCTTTAGCAGGTTTTTGTATAGTAATGTCTTTTGTATAGTACTTTAAAATAGTTTTATTCATTTATGGTGTAAATTTGGTTTGTCTTAGATAGCCAACTAATTAGGTTCTATATAATATTAATTAGGTTAAATAAATTTTGTTACATGTATGTATGTAGCACCCTGGTCCTGGAAAAACATCATTTTGTTTCACTGTGTACTGAACTGTATATGGTTGAAATGCCAAGGAAAGCTTACTTCACTTGACTAAACTTGACTGGACTATGTTCCACATAGTCACCTAGTCTTTTTTAAATCACCTTTAAATTATTTAGAGCAAAGAATGTGGTGGCCAGGTTATGTCAAAATTACTTCTTATGGTCCCAGAACCACTCTCTTACAATTTAAGACCTGGAATATGGCCATCATTAAATCAAAAGACTATAGATGTGATAACCTAATGAATTCAGTACATTCAGGTTATCAACTGACTGACTGATTTTATTGCCACATAATGTTGCTGAGTCTAGTCCTAAGCAACTGAAGCAACCCCACATCATAACACTTTCTTCAGAAACTTGTGCAGTAGACACTATGCTTCATGCACTTTGCTTCTTACTCTGACACGCCCATCACACTGAAATAGGCTCAATCTGGAATCATCAGGTCACATGACCTTTTTCCATCACTTTTTCCATCAAATTCCAATCTTTATGCTTTCTAGCAAACTTAAGTTTTTTTTTTCTAACTAATAAGTAGTTTCTTACGGACACACAGCTGTTTAATCCCAAGCCTCTGAGTTGTATTCACATTGTATGTATATACTGTAGAACTGCTCTTACTTTCATTATTAAACATAGCTCTGTTTTTTACTGTTGATTTTTTTTATCTCCATTCATGATTTTTTTTCTAAGCATAGTTCTTTTACATAGTTGATGCTTCATCATGCACTATCCCTAGGGGTGTTGAGAATCTGTTGAAGGATTCTTAATTTAGTTCCAGCAATGTCTGATCTCTCGAGTTGTTTTCTTTGCCCAATTATTTGAAGCTTTTTAAATAGCAGAGTATGCCTGACACTTTATGTCTGCACTTCCACCTCGACTAAGTAACTAAGATGTTAAATTTAAATTGGTGCCTGTCTGAAATCTCCTGAAATAGGCTTAAGGCTTCCCACATCCCCATTTAGAATGAGTGGTATGGAAATTAATAAAAGGTCAACCACACAATGTGACATGTAGTAAAATGCTTATATGACTGTTTTTGGCCAAACATACAAAAATAGAATTGAACTACAAATTAACATTCAATAGAGTTTGCACTAACATTTATTTAAATTAAACTTAAAAGTAAAGAGGTGGTGGAGGAAAGAAACGATATGAATTGCAAATAACTATTTGTATCCCCCCGGGCATCTTATGCTTGGTCATGCTTTGGTGGTTTGCTTAAGCATTTTGCATGGATGCTTTATTGCAATGTGCCATGTCTTAAAACAAGCTTGGCATTATGACTGTTCTGATTTTGTCTGTAAACATATGTACAGTATATAAAGGTACACCCGATGGGAAGGTGTAAGTTAGACAGGGAAACAGATACTCTGGAAATTATACTCCCCGAGCCATGATAAGTCCTTGGTTCGGCACTATTCAGCAAGGTAGTAGTTTCTACTGTTAAGCTGATGACACATAGTCATTTACCTAAGTAAAGGCAAATTGAGAGACACAACCTTAATAAAGTTGATGAATGTGTAAAAGGCATTAGACACTGGATGCTAATTAACTTCCTCCTGCTTAATTGTGACAAGACAAAAGTACTTGCATGCAGCCAGAAGTAAGCTTTCTTATCACACAGTGACTCTGGGTGGACTTTCTGTTTCATTATTACATCTTTCTATCTATCCATCCATCTACAGTATATGGCTTTGGATTATACATGCTTTACTTTCACTATTTAAGCTTCCTGCTGTTTTCTGTTACCTATTCTGTTGTTGTTTTTTCTTGTTTGTTGTGTTGCAAAAGTCAAAGTAATGCTAAGGCTAACACTTTGTTCCACTTTAAAGTCACTTTAAATCACCTTTAGAATAATTACAGCAAAGAATGTGGTGGCCAGTTTGGGTCAAAATGCTTCTTATCCGCATGAAACCACTCTTTCACAATTTGAGACCTGGAATATGGCCATTCAGGTCATCAACTGACTGACTGGTTTTATTGCCACATAATGTTGCTGAGCCTAGACCTAAGCAACTGGAGGCAGTGTTATAATCTGGGGTTGCTACAGAGACCTGTACAGTGACCACTATGCATGATCTGTTCTCATTAGACCACATGACTTTTTTCCATCCTTCAAAATTTTTTACGGACAAACAGTTGTTTAATCCAAATTCTGTAAATTCTCATCACATTGTGTGTATGGAACTGCTCTTACTTTTACTATTAAACATAGCTTTGGTTTTTAATAATTTTTACCATGCAACTTGATGAACTCAATTCATGATTTTCTATTCTTTTACATGGTTGATGGTTCAGCACTATTCCTAGGGGTTTTAAAAATGCGTTGAAAGATTCTTAATCTAGTTCCAGCAATGTCAGATATTCCTAGTTGTTGTTTTTTTCATTTAATCATTTGAAGCTTTTTAAATAACACTGTATGTCTGCACTTCCACCTTAATTACATAACTAACATGTTGAAATAAACTTTTTATTTGTGGTAAAAGGCCAAGATATGAATTGCAAATAGCTTTTTGCATATCCCTGTGCATCCTATGCTTGGTCTAGCTTTGGTGCTTTGCTTAAGCATTTTGCATGGATGCTTTATTGCAATGTGCCATGTCTTAGAACAAGCTTGGCATTACGACTGTTCTGATTTTGTCTGTAAACATATGTACAGTATATAAAGGTACACCCAATGGTGTAAGTTAGACAGGGAAGTTAAACAGACTCTGGAAGTTAGACCCTCCCCGATCCATGATAAGTCCTTGGTTCAGCACTATTCCTAGGGGTTTTAAGAATGTGTTGAAGGATTTTTAATCCAGTTGCAGCAATGTCAGATCTCCCCAGTTTTTTTCTATGCTTAATTATTTGAAGCTTCACAAATGGCACTGTATGTCTGCACTTCCACCTCAATTACATAACTAACATGTTGAAATAAATTTTAATTTGTGCTAAAAGGCCAAATTGCAATTTTTTTCCCATTAATTTATTTGTATAGCGCTTCTAACAATTGACATTGTCGCAAAGCAGCTTTACACAATTAAAATAATTATTTAAGTTTGAATGAAATGTGAATGTGTATGAATCAAAAGGATAAGATTGTCCCTGATGAGCAAGCCGAAGACAACGGCAACAGTGGCAAGTGGTTGCTTTACATTTAAAAAAATGAGATGTAAAGCAACCACATCAATGTAAAGCAAACTCCCTAGGAAGAAAGAAACCTTGAGAGGAACCAGACTCAACAGGAAACTCATCCTCATTTGGGTAAAAATGGATAGTAGGGATTGATCTGCATAATCCTATGGGAGACTGGAAGTTCAGTATAACAGAAGATGTGTTTAAATTAAATGGAGTCTAGTTTTCTTCCTGGAGGCTCAGGTAGACTGTAGGGAATTCCAGTTCTGAACTATTGAGCGACTGAAGTCACAGGTCCTCAGAGAACAGCTGAATGCATTAGTCGAGGACAGGACCGTCTTCGTGGAAAAGTGGAACCATCCCTAGTCACATGCATCCCAGGCAGACCACACGGGCATCCATGCGACAAGATCTCCAACCAGAAGCAGAATTCCAGGACGAGTTAAACAGGTCCAGAGGGCAGAGGCGGTGTGGATCACTGGCAGCTCAGGAGCGACATGTATAGCTCGACAGAAAGAGAAGAAGAGGAGAGATGGCAGTAAGGTATGGTCACAGTCGAACAATGTATAAGGTGAATGTATATTTAGTGCAGGGTGCAATCAGGGACTCCGGAAGGACTAACTATAACAGCATAACTAAAAGAGAGAGCAAGAAGGAAACAGAGACATGAGGGCTCCCTAAGATGTAAAGCAACCAATCACCTCAACGTCAACAAACCTGAGTGATCAATGAGAGTGGGAAAGACAGCATCTAAACATACCAGTTCACCGTAATACTCTACGCCATAAGTTCCCGAGATCTGCTCTTTTAACTAAGAAAAAATCAATTTACTAAAATGCTTGGCTGAATAAATGCGTTTTTAGCCTAGACTTAAACACTGAGACTGTATCTGAGTCCCGAACACTATTTGGAAGGCTATTTCATAACTTTGGGGCTTTGTAAGAAAAAGCTCTGCCCCCTGCTGTAGTTTTAATAATACGTGGTACTGACAAGCAGCCTGCATCCTTTGATCAAAGTAGGCATTGCGGCTTGTAAGACACTAGCAGTTTACTCAGATACTGCGGCGTAAGACCATTTAATGCTTTATACATCAATTGTAGTATTTTAAAATCGATGCAAAATTTCACAGGAAGCCAATGAAATGTGGATAAGATAGGGGTGATGTGGTATCTTCGTATCTTCTGGTTCGAGTGAGGACTCTCGCTGCTGCATTCTGGACTAACTGAAGCTTGTTTATGCACCTTATGGAACAACCAGAAAGTAAGGCGTTATATTAATCCAACCTAGATGTGATAAAAGCATAACCTAGTTTTTCTGCATCATTTAGTGACAATATGTTTCTTATCTTGGCAATATTTCTGAGATGAAGGAATGCTGCCTTTTATTTGACTATTAAAGATCTAAATCTCCACCTGCAGTTCCATCTTTTTTAGAATTTTAATATTCATTGAGTAGTTGTAGGCACAAGTAGGTAGCCTGATGATGATATACAAATAACCAGCTCAGTATGGAAGGATACCAGAGCGAGCTGGTACAGTAAGGTGTGTTCATGCTGCAAGACAGATCATCTACAGTACCTCTTTCATATCAGGTATCCTTTAGTATATAGTCTACTTTTATTTTTTTTTCTGCAGCTAAATAGGAGAAATACTTTTCTAGCACAGCTAGTTAGAATATTAAATTTTTTTGTTGTTAATGAATTTTTTTAAATAAACAGTGAAGCAAAATAATAGCAAATTAATTAATAATAGCAAATAATAGCAAAATTCAACAATAATTAATTAAATATTTTTTCAACTTTTTTTTAAAGTTATTAGTTTTACAGTTCAGTATTTAACATTTGAAGATTTAAAGGTTTTATGTCATAACAGTGAACACAATATCCCATTGTAATTATAGGTACTAAAACATTGTCACAGGGGGAAAGCAGGAGAGGAAAGAACCCAATAGCAGACACAGATTCTCTCAAAGGAATTTATTAAGGGACTAAAGGGTTAAATAAACAGCGACTGGAAGTGTGTGTGTGTGTTTGTGTGTGTGTGTGTGAGTGAGAAGGAGAGTCAGCGCGCAGCAGTGCATGTATGTGTATGTGTGTGGGTGTGTTTGTGTGTGAATGAGAGTGTCAGCGTGCAGCAGCAGGGCAGCGCATGTATGCGTGTGTGTGTGTGTGGGGGAGAATAGAGAAAGTCAATGCGTGCACAGGATGCTTCGAGAAATAACTTGTGATGTAGCGAGGGGGCTTGGCGAAGACGTCAGAGAATCCTCCGCAAACCTGGGAGCGGGAGCGCATGAGAGATCCTCGGTAGGAGCGAGGAGCGTGGGCGAACAAATCCAAAGGGCGAGTCTGGAACCAGATTCCAAACACAGGCAGGGTCATACACTAAATCAGTCCAAGAATCAGGCGAGGTAAGCAAGGAGGAGGACGAAAGGAGAATCCAAAGGGGAGCTGGGTCTGCAACAAGTCAAAATCAGGGGAATCAAAAATGCTAGAAAACGTAAGGCACATGAGCGAGACACTGCGGCACAGACAGACTGCGGATTGTGCTTAATCAGATCCAGGTGTGCCGTGATGAACGCTGGGTGCGCAGAAAGCTCCGGAGTGGAGTTAGGATTGTGAGGTGTTCGTTGGATGGAGCTGGCTCGTGACAGTAGCCCCGACCCCCCCCCCTTGGTCTTGAGCTGAAGGGACCTCCACCTCCTGAGATGGGAACAGCAGAGGTTGATAACCGGAAGAGTCGCAGGCTTTTACAAAGTGGCGAGTGCCCTCTCTCTTGGTGGGCCACCAAAACCGTTGTTGAACTAGTGTGCGTGCTGCACCGGGGTGGCAGGCTAGTTTTGAGCTATGTCCCCGGAGCCGTTCTGCCTCCGGAATAAAGTTTGCCTCCTGGTGTCTGTGAGGGACCAGGCCGTTGATGAAGCATGTTCTTGACCCGCGATTCAACTGCTAGTAGCGCCGCACCCACAAGGCAATGAGGGGGCAAGACAGTGGCTTCAGGTGCCTGGTCGTTGACTGGAGAGAACTGGTGAGAGAGAGTATCCGGCTTTGTGTTCTTAGATCCCGGACGGTAGGACAGGGAGAAGTTAAAACGTGAGAAGAACAGGGACCATCTCGCTTGATGAGAGTTTGGCTGTCCGGAGATTCAAGATTCCTATGATCCATCCAAACCAGAAATGCGACTTCACTGCCCTCTAGCCAGTGTCTCCACTTTTCCAAAGCGAGTTTGACTGCCAGTAGCTCCCGATCACCAATGCTGTAGTTCCTCTCAGCAGGGGAAAGTTGGTGGGAAAGAAAGCAGCACTGATGCAGTTTTTTGTCTTTGGGTGATCTTTGGGACAGAGCTGTCCCAACCCCTGAGTCGGAGGCCCCACTTCGACCACAAACTGAAGGGATGGGTTTGGTTGAAGTAGAACAGGAGCCGAGGTGAACCGCCTCTTCAGATCCTGAAAGGACACGGCCGCTAGCTCCGTCCAAATGAATGGGGTCTTGGCGGAGGTTAGGCAGATGAGTGGGGCAGCTACCGAACTGTAATTGCGGATGAATCGCCTGTAAAAATTAACGAAACACAGGAAGCGCTGAAGTTCCTTGCGTGTCGTTGGGGCAGGCCAGTCAGTGACTGCTGTCAGCTTGGCGGGATCCATTTCTATTCTAGACGGGGCGACAATGAAGCCCAGGAAAGAGACGGTGCTGCGATAAAACTTACATTTTTCAGCCTTGATGAACAGCTGGTTTTCAAGCAGCCTTTGGAGTACCTGACAGACGTGCATCTTGTGTTCCTCCAAAGAATGTGAGAAGATGAGGATATCATCTAGATATACGAAGGCACAGACGTTTATGAAATCTCTTTCATAATGGGGTGTTAAAGGAAGTCTTCCACTCGTCCCCTTCTCTAATTCAGAACTCAATAGTGTAGTCGTAAGCAGATCGGGACCCTTGACGGAGCTCCAAAAGCTGCCTGGTGGCCTCCCTTCCCACGTGGGAGCAGTCGAATACTCTCTTCATCTCCTGCGTGAAGGCGCTGAAGGTGGTGCAGCAAGGGTCGTTAGCGTCCCAGACAGACGTTCCCCACTACCGGGCTCTCTCCGTAAGCAGGGTGATTATGTTTGCCACCTTGGAGCGCTCCGTAGGAAAAGCCTAGGGCTGAAGCTCAAGTAGCATAGAACAATGTGATAAAAACGAGCGATAGGCGCCAAGGTCTCTACTGTAGGGTTAAGGATTGGGTAGGCGAGGTTCATGCCGCACTGGGTGGTCATGCCGCACTGGCGGTGCGAGTGTAGCTGGGAAGACTGAACACACCTGCTGAAACTGGACTGACAGCTGTGACAAACTTTGGGATATCTGTTGGCAGCTTTGCTGCTGTACCAACAGATATCAGATAAGCACCCTGTTGGGCGACAGTCTGGCGAAGCCTAGCCTCGGATCGGCTACTAGCCCTGGATTGGAGCTTGATGCGAAGACCTGATCTGGAGGGAAAAGTATCTGCTGGGTCCGCCATGGCCGCAGTGTACTGTCACGGGGGGAAAGCAAGAGAGGAAAGAACCCAAAAGCAGACACAGATTCTCTTAAAGGAATTTATTAAGGAACTAAAGGGTTAAATAAACAGCGACTGGGAGTGTGTGTGTGTGAGAGAGTGAGAAGGAGAGTTAGCGCGCAGCAGCAGGGCAGCGCGTGTGTGTGTGTGTGGAAAATAGAAAAAGTCAATGCGTGCACAGGATGCTTCGGGGAATACCTTGTGACGTGGCAAGGGGGTTGGACAAAGACGTCAGAGAATCCTCCGTGAACCCGGAAGCGCATGAGATATACTCGGTAGTAGTGACTAGTGAGTGATCAAGCCCTACGTTGATTCCTGACGTGGGTCCGCTTTGCGATCAAGGGGATAAGAGCAGAGAGCTTGGACTCACTTCTTTGAGGAGTACTAGCGCGTCGCAGGGGGTCCTCCGAAAAGGCGGAAGTGTCCTAGTCCAGCGGCGGGAGCACGTCGCTAGCCGTGGAACGAAGAGTTTGAATCGGCATCTTTTGCCAGGTAAGGGTCGATAACCAGAAGATCCAGCCGCGTGGGCGAACAAATCCAAAGGGTTAGTCGGGAACCAGATTCCTAACACAGGCAGGGTCATACACGAAATCAGTCCGAGAATCAGGCGAGGTAAGCAAGGAGGAGGACGAGAGGAGAATCCAAAGGGGAGCTGGGTCGGCAACAAGTCAAAATCCGGGAAATCAGACAGGTGCGCTCAGCTTGCTTTTAAAGCCTAGGGATAGTGCTTAATCAGATCCAGGTGTGCCGTGATGAACGCTGGGCGCGCAGAAAGCTTCAGAGTGGAGTTAGGATTGTAAGGTGTTTGTTGGACGGAGCTGGCTCATGACAAACATACAATAAAAAACAAAACAAAAGATGTTTAATAGCATAAAAATGATTAGACTTACAGGACAGGAAGATACAAGACAAGTTGAGCGATGCGAGTAGGCAGGATAACCACGCTGATTATTTAAAGGACTCTCTCGGAGGGAGAGCAAGGGAAAAACACAAATTTCAAGTTCAAGTTCAAGTTCAAGTAGGCTTTATTGTCATTACAACCATATTCAGTTAGTACACAGTGAAACGAAACAACGTTCCTCCAGGACCAAGGTGCTACATGCAACATAAATTTACAACATAAATTAACAGAGACACTAAACTAGCTAACCAAGAGGCCTAGTTAACTGGCTAGCATAGACAGGACAGAGAGACCTACCATAAATTACAACATAAATTAACAAAAACTAACTAGCTAAGTATAACTATTTTAACAGACAACATAAAGTGCACGTGCAAATGTGCAAACAAGAGCAACAACAAAGTGACAGTGCGCAACCACGACATAACAGAACATAAAAATATGGTGTTGAGGTAGTGGGTAAGCGTAAACGTAACAGTTACAGAACATAAAATATGGTGTTGAGGTAGTGGGTAAACGTAAAACATTCTTTAAAAACAGCAGAATTCTTAAAAACAAGAATTAAGGAATTAGTGCAAAAATTAGTCCAGTAATGATCATTGTGCAAAAAGATAAACAGTGAAGCATTTACAGGTTGGTGTGTACGATAATTTGGTGGTGTAGGTCAGTGTGTCTGCACTTGTGTTGATTAGTCAGTCCAGTCCCAATATTTTGAGGTAGTTGAGTTAAGCTGTGTGATAATGTTTGTGTTAGTGTGTCTGTGTGTCTGTGTGTCTGTGTGTGTGTGTGTGTGTGTTTATCAGTCCAGTCCCTTTTTGTTGAGGAGACGGATGGCTTGTGGAAAAAAGCTGTTGCACAGTCTGGATGTGTGTGCCCGAATGCTTCGGTACCTTTTTTCAGATGGCAGGAGTGTGAAGTGTGTGTGAGAGGGGTGAGTCCGATCAGCCACAATGCTGGTGGCTTTGCGGATGCAGCGTGTGGTGTAGATGTCTTCAATAGAGGGAAGAGAGACCCCGATGATCTTCTCCGCTGTCCTCACTATCCGCTGTAGGGTTTTGCGATCTGATATGGCACAATTCCCAAACCAGACAGTGATGCAGCCGCTCAGAATGCTCTCGATAGTTTCTCTATAGAAGGTGGTCAGGATCGGTGGTGGAAGCTGGGCCTTTCTCAGTCTTCTCAGAAAGAAGAGACGCTGTTGGGCTTTCTTGTGTAGGGAGCTGGTGTTGAGGGACCAGCTGAGGTCCTTCTCTAGATGGACACCCAGGAATTTGATGTTTTCGACGATTCCCACAGAGGAGCCATTGATGCTCAGCGGAGAATGGTCGCCTCGTGTCCTCCTAAAGTCAACAACCATCTCCTTTGTCTTGTTAACATTTAGAGACAGGTTGTTGTCTTTACACCAGTCCGTTAGCCTCTGCACTTCCTCTCTGTACGCTGACTCGTCGTTCTTGCTAATGAGACCCACCACGGTCGTGTCATCAGCAAACTTAATGATGTTGTTCGAACTGTGTGTTGCTACACAGTTGTGAGTCAGCAGTGTGAACAGCAGGGGACTGAGCACGCAGCCTTGTGGGGCCCCAGTGCTCAGTGTGGTGGTGCTGGAGGTGCAGGTTCCGATCCGTACTGACTGAGGCCTACCGGTCAGAAAGTCCAGGATCCAGTTGCAGAGGGAGGTGTTCAGGCCCAACAGGTTCAGCTTCCCAATCAGTTGTTTTTTACCCCGCATCCTATAAAAACACACTCGAATTGGAGAGTTAACCCAAGAAAGTGAGTACTTACAAAATGGCTGACGAACCGTCATGGGCCTGCATGACAGCGTATCTGCATTCTG
Source organism: Clarias gariepinus (assembly GCF_024256425.1). NCBI lineage: Eukaryota > Metazoa > Chordata > Actinopteri > Siluriformes > Clariidae > Clarias > Clarias gariepinus. Next base: position 909,704 of record NW_026520998.1, on the reverse strand, counting down.
GATCCTGCAGAGGATGAATGGTGGACAGAAGTCGACCTGCCAGAAGTGAGTTGTAGTAGTCCAGTCTTGGAACAACAAGGGACTAAGCAAACACCCGAGTAGCCTCTGTAAAAATAAATAGATGAATTCTTCTGATGTTGTGAATAATAAATCAACAAGAGAGAGCAAATTTAGCAATGTGTGGAGGAAATGACAGTTGATTGTTCAGGGAGATCATAATTTCCTGACAGGGAGATGAAACTGGAATGAACAGCATTTTTTTTCTAAGATTATGTTTTAGCTGATGAATTGCCATCCAGGATGAGATGTCTGCTAGACATGCTGAGTTTAGGGTGGAAACTTGATTGTCTAAGGAGGTAAGGAAGTTGTGTGTCATTTGCATAACAATGATTGACTGTTGGAGCCATTCATTGTAAAGTTTCTATGGCCACTGGGTGGCACTGTGACACAGTATCATGGTAGCACCAGTGTATTGACCGCACAACAGAGTAGCGTGTAGAGGGACAATTTGTAATACTGTGTCATTGATTATGGATTTGTAACATTGATGAATACTCTCAACAAGGCTTATATTTTGTACTGTGGAATATGAAATGCTGCACCTCTTCATCCTGATTTTTGGAACCATCTATATCTATTATTCATATCCTGTTTTCTATTGGTTTTCTATGGTTTTGCACTATTAGCCAGCTTGATATGTGTGATGGATTGTCCTTTATTTATTTTTTACATATATGTCCACTGGAGAAGATAACAATGTCCATGGTAGAAAACAGTACTAACATTACAGTACAAATTTAAAATTTAAATTAATTTTTATTAGGATTGAATTTAAGCAAAATAAATGTAACACAGTTACAAAAGCCTTTAGATTTTATGATGTGTAATTGAACAAGCTACATGTGTAAGGATTTGTCATATCAACAAACTTATAATTTGTGTTCCTTTAATATGTAGGAGATTTATTAAATGAAATAAATTGAACTAAATTACCATAAAATTCAAACATTGTCAGCAGATGTCGAGTTTTTGCATTATTATAAAAATTAAATAAATAAATGCAGTCGGCTGTTATGATAAGCATAATTTTTTTTAACAAAGAATAAAAAAAAATTTAAGTTACATTTTTACAGTAGCATCCCGTAGCGCTGTACCACCGCCAGCAAAACCTTATAAAATACAAGTGAAACATTAAACAAATTTACAATCACAGTAATAAAATTTCAATAAAAATGGAAAATTTTTATTAAATATAGGCGTTTCTTATTTGTATCAAATTTAAGCAAAGTAAATGTTAACACAGTGAGCCTTTATATTTTATTATGTGTAACACTAGTGAAAACAAACTATGGGTGTGCATCAGAAAAAGTTGGTGTGCCATAGTTATTGCCAGATTAATGTGCAAAAACTGTATAATAAAACTATATAAGCTACATAGCCTTCATAAGACTCCACTTTTATTTAAGTGAACTCACAATGACAACAAAACATTATAAATATGTAAAATATTAAAAGTAAACGGTGCGCTATTCTGTATTGGTTCCTGTGAACTTACAGACGTGAAAATTAGAAATTTATAAAAAGCAAAATGAAGCTGAGAAACTAAAATGTAGGCGCATCCACTGCTATGGAGATGATGAGATGACATGATTACCTTCATCACTATAGCCAAAAACAAAGAAATCACTAATTTATCAATAAATTATTAAAATGGTCAGAGTCAGTCCCTTTGCTGTTTTTCCCCGACAAATTCATAATCATTAGTTTACTTCTGCCACTGCGTTCTGGAAAACTTTATGGGTGTGGTTGAGCGCTGATTAGACTACGTAGGATATTAAAGAGAAGGATCACAATGCCGCTCAACATCCTGAGCCCAAACCTCATTTAAATTAAATTAAGAAATATTGTAAGTAAACAACAATAGCCCACATTAAGAAAAGCATTTTTATTAAGACTATAAAAAATAATCCTGAGTCTATTTTTAGGCGTGCCAGTTTTATTGCGCTCATGACATCAAACATTCCCCTTCTTAATATTTTAACTATTTATTTTAACTATTTAAACCATTAAATATTTGATTTAATATTTTAACTATTACTATTTCATTTACTTCGAAAAAACATTAAGAACAATAACAATAAGACTTAAATATTACTGTTTAATTGTGGGCTGAAAACATTTAAAACATAAGGAGTCCATCAATCTGATATACAGTATGCTGGAGAAACTCCCAGGTGGGAAGATACTGCTTTGCTCACTACCACATTTGACCCAGCATGGGCAAGCTAACAATGTGTTTAACATACCCGAAATAACCTAGAATTTTGACCCAGCATGAACAACCCAACAATGTATTTACAGAAACAACCCAGCATTTTTAAAGTGTATTTTTTGAGTTAGTCTAATTTTAAATAAAAAATAAGATTTTTAAATTAAAATTTAAAAGTCTATTTTCCAGCTATTTGTATACAGTGGAACCTTGGATTACGAGTAACGTGGTTTACGAGTGTTTTGCAAGACGAGCAACCTTTTTTACAAATTTTTTACTTGAAAATCGTCTCTCCTGCTGGGTGAATACACACACGCGCGCTGTGTGTGTGTGTGGGTGTGTGTGTGTGTGTGTGAGAAGTGCGTGTGCGCGCGCGCACACACACACACAAACACACATTAACGGAGAGACCGTTTTTAAAACCGTTTTTTTTTTTTTTTTTTAAATGGTTTTAAAAACGGTCTATCCGTTAATGTGTGTGTGTGTGTGTGTGTGCGCGCACACATTTTACACACATACACTCTGCATGCACAAACGAAAACCCTTATCTGTCGGGGTTTAATTTTACATTTTTTAAGGTAAAGTACAGGTTAATTTGTTTTTTTTTTACGTTATATTTTGTATTAATTATATTTATGTATTAATTTTTTTGGGCTGTAGAACGAATAATTTAAGTTTCCATTATTTCCTATTGGAAAATTAAATTTGGTTTACGAGTGTTTTGGAATACGAGCCCACTTCCGGAACGAATTAAGCTCGTAATCCGAGGTTCCACTGTATTTAAAGTTTAATGTCTTTAAATAAAAAAAAAAACCAAAAAACTAATTATAACAATGAACAGACACAAACAGAGAACAGGCTATATAACAGTACATTCTTTGTACAAATTAAATTTGTCAGATAGTGAACTTGATCATCACAATACCTCAACAGCTCTGGCTGTCATTTGGCCGCAGCGGTGAGCACAGCGGTAATAGGCATTCTCGTTGACTACCAACTGTAATTGGCATCTTATAGTTCTACTCACTCATCTGGTTATAGTAAGGTAAGGCATCCCACCCCTTGTGTGTGTGTGTGTGAGAGAGAGAGAGAGAGATTTGGAGCTGACCATGGTGCTGAATAAATGAATAAATTCTGGGTTTCCCTCTAATGGGTTGAGTGTGAGGGGAGCAGATAGCAAGAGGCACTGGCTTTCGGCTCGATGTTACACCGCCTTGTGCTCAAAATCTCCTGGGGGTGATTCCATCTTAAATCAACCAGTGGGTGCCACCACATGATCACAGATTTTGCTGATTTTTTTTTTACCAATTGTTGGTATTGGCATGAAAATAACCCCCCCCCCCCCCCCCCCCAATTTTTTGTCCCAACTCCAGCTCATTAAAAATAGCAGCCATTTTGATTTTTGGCCTCGATGCGCTTTGAGACATGCCACGCCCCTTTTTGAAATCCTTTTTTCCTAGATAACTCACTTGCTATATGTCATATGGAGATGAAACTGGGTGAATTTATGCTATTTTTCATGTATATTCAGATTCAATCAGATCAATGCAAACAGAATTTGGCTATCTCTTGTGGTTATGGAGATATTTCTGAAAAAAACATTTTTGGGGGTACCCCTTTTCGACCCCCCAGAACCCAAGGTCTGCATGTATATATGTTACTGGATATCTGATTCTGAATGAACAAAGCCCACAAAATGAGTTCATGGAATAAGACTAAAAGGGTACATGTAGGAGACCTGTCAAGTTGCAGTGACCCAAATAATATCAAATAGGAAAGGCATGCACTTTGTAGCTACCAAAGTCATTTTGCTAGGAAATGCCTCCAAAAATGCTTGACCACTAAATGGTTTTAGTCATCTTTGCCTAAAAGCTTTCAAAGCATGCTTCAACATTCTTGATATCCTCAGCTGGAAATCTGTATTGTCGTCCCATTCGGCAGAGAGTCAGCAGTGTTGCTTCTTATCAGCCAGGGTTAGCTCAGTGGTTAAGGCATTGGACTACGGTTCGGAAGATCCCAAGTTCAAACCCCACAACCACCAAGTTGCTACTGTTGGGCTCTTGAGCAAGGCCCTTAACCCTCAGATGTGTAATGAGATAAAAATGTAAGTCGCTCTGGATAAGAGCGTCTGCCAAATGCCTAAATGTAAACAAATGTCTCTAATTTTCTGCTTCATCCTGCAGCCGAATTAAGTGTTTTGATTTCACGTAGTGCTTTAGATGGCATTGGCTATTGAGACCGTAGCCAATACTACATGGTTCAGATCCTTCTTCCATGACTTCCATAGAGATTGTGATTAAGACAACAAACTACATTGAAAGGATTTAGTAAACAAATTAACATAAATGAAACAGACTCACTTGCTTTTGTTCTTAGAAAAAGATGATGCAATCACCAACTTCCTTGAGTGCGAGGTCACTCATGAAGTTGGTTGGAGATAATTCAACTTTCTGATCAGCATGAACCTAAATGGTTCAGTTACAGGATACTGTTTGATAGTAATACATGTATCCTACTACTTCTAAGCTACTTCCACAATTTCCTTGCATCTACGAATGTTAGATGCGAATGGTGGTCCGTTCGTATATATGAAAATTCGTAACTCAAAGTTGTGGACTACCTGTATTGAGAAGAAGCAGCTGTTTGTACTTCTGTAAATAAAAGCACTGCATGTTTGTGGAACTTGGTGTCCATGTTTCTCTCCACCTTTGTAAATCATTACAATATATAAAGTGTAATTTTCCTTACATGTATCTTTGTTTTCTATGTTTTTAATGAATTTAATTTAACTTAACTGATTTAAATTATATAGGGAATACTGTAGACAAGATAATTCAGGTAATTTATTTTAATCATTAAAATAGCACAAAAATGGGCTTAAACCTCTACATGTTAGCTATGTAGCCATACGACATATAGCAAGTGAGTTATCAAGGAAAAGGGGGTTTCAAAAAGGGGGCCTGGCACGTCTTGAAGGGGGTTGAGGCCAAAAATCAAGATGGCTGCCATTTTTTAACAAGCGGAAGTTGGGCCAAAAAATTTGAGGTTTTTGTTCTTATGCCAATACCAACAATTGGTAAAAAAAAATCAGCAAAATCTGAGAAGTGATGGTGGAAAATTTCTAGGATAGACTCCAGGCCTACCACCCTGGACAGAATAAGAGTCATGAAGAATAAATGAATGAACTTAACCACAAATGTGTTTTAGAGTGGCACTGTAATTTAAGAACGAAAAAATCTTGTGCTAAACTGCCAAAAAAAAAAATACATTTAAAGTCTCACCAAAGTCTCAACAAATTACCAAAGGAGAGTAAGAGTAAATTCTTATATCTAATTATACCACAGCATGTGGGATTTACTGAACTGACATAAATTCACTATTACAAAATGATACTTGTCATCACAAAATTACAATCAAATAAACAGAACAAAAGATCTGTGTGTATCTGCTGTCACAAATGCATTCTATTTATTACCTAAATGTGATGATATGTGAATAACTATAAAGAGAAGAGTTTATTAAAAATGCAATGTCGGACCAGTTTAAGTGTAAATAAAGCTGGTTAAATGTTAATCCCATCTTTTATATTATAGTGAGCTCTCTAGCAGAACATTGGCGATGGATCAGTGTTTGTTTGTCTTCCTGCTATTGACAGGCAAGTAAAAATATGTGATAAATAATGCAATCTTTATCAAACATATATACGTTATAATTAGGAGATGGAACTACATTATAGAGACTGATAAATATAAAAAATAATAATGTAAATGTAAGTAAAATGTGCTTTACTTATATTTACAGCTTTGGGAAAACTTTTTTCAAGGTTTAACTTTTATTTCATTTAATTTCAAATTAAATTTGAAATTTAGTAGGGTATTGTACAAAAATAGACACTGCAGTGCATCAGATGCCAATATTTACAATTGTTGTTGTTGTTAGTCTTACAAAATAAACATTATAAATTTATTAAAGTTCAACTTCATAATGTCTGCCAATATCATTGTAGCCTAAGTATGAAAAAAAAACAGCTTTGTGCACTTTAAACCACATCGGGAAATTGTGGGTAAAATGTAATTTGATGGTCGACCTGTCTGTTTCTATCGCGCAGCGCAAACCAATTGCTCGCGCAGGTTTGTGATTTAAGCAGCGCTGCTCAAGTTGGTTTGTGCTGCGTAATCCACCGAGCTGCGCGAATAAACCAGATCATCTCTGCGCTATCCAGATAGTCGTGCTACGCTGTCCACTGGGCCACACAGATATTTGGTTCAGTCGTGTGCCACGGTTTCATCCCACTTTTGATGTATTTGGCTTTCACATGATGCAGCAGCAGTGAGTTTGCTTACATGTGACGAAACCAACAACGAGGAGATTTTAAAGAAAAAAGGTGCATCGTCTGTGGTGTGGAATTGGTTTGGGTATAAGAAAAGTGATACAAATGAGACGAACGTGATTTGCAAGGTATGCAAGTGCACTGTCTTAGCAAGCGGTGGAAACACGTCAAACCTTTTCTATCATCTGAAATCCAAGCATCCAAACGAATATGGCCACAGTAAAAAAATGCGGCAAACCTCAGCAATTTACAGTTTACAGTTTCTTTGTGTTTGAATTTTTATTTATGCATTTTCAGATACAAATTGCTATGTTGTGATTATATATAGTTATGGAGGTAGAAAATTGCTTCTACCGTGATTGAAGATTTTGGTTATATCACCACCCCTACCCTAGACCATGGAGGTGCACGCCACAGTGCTAACCACCATGCCATCCTATCTTAAGATTACTTTTTTCACTTCACACAGCTGCATGGTGTTACCTTAATATGATTATGCAGTGACCTGCAGCAAGTGTGGGCTCCTTGTTGTTTGCCAAGTTGTAGTGCGGACTGGGATATTCCGCTGTGACGACCCCTTGCTGGGAGCAGCTGAAAGACCAACAACAACAACAACACCAACAACTGTATTCACAAACATTTCAACACTTACACAATACCTAACACAGATATAATATAAACTACTGATATACAAACAACAAAGAGCCCACACTTGCTGCAGGTCACTGCATAATCATATACATAGTTGGCCAACAATAATTGTCAACTCTTTGGCAGCAAAACATTACTACACTAGTAATAACTAGTTGAAGTTTTATTTATTTCCATGAATAGATTAAGCCAGAGTCCAATCACAAATCAAATCATATAACATTAGATCCACAATAAATGACAAAACTTTTTTAATATTTAAAAAATTCAAAGTAGTATTTTTGTACTCTAACATAAGTGAAAACAAAACTGAAGAACTATTACTTTTATTGGAATAATAATATTTTATCAAGGTGTGAGGGTTCACCACCAGAGGGCACTGTTTTTGGTTTTGCGGGGGCTTACCTGAACCGACGCAGATCATTAGTTACGTTATAAATAGCTGGTTGTTTTGGGATTTGGGATCATTTGGTTTATGGAGATGTTTAAGTTTGCATCTGTCTTAATTTATTATGTCTCTTTGTATCTGTGTCTTTTAGCAGGATTAGCCTCTAGTAAGTAACCTCCTTTGTATGTTTAGTTCTTACTCTGTATAACAACTGTTTAGTCTCCTAGTCTGTCTAGTCTCCACATCTGTTTAGGTCTTAGTCTGATTAGGTACTAACCTGTTTAGCCACTAACCTTTATAGTTCTTAGTCTGTTCCATACCTGGGTCCGTTCTTCGTACGTCGCTAGCTCGGTTAGCTGAATTTAATTGTTGTGGATTTATCCTGATCTTGGATTGTTTCGTTCTTCGATGCACATCTTGCATTTGCTGTCATAGCAACATGCCAGTAAGCTTGAACCTGCTCAGGAGCAGGTTTATTTCATGTAAACAGGATTTAGGTTGCACTCCTGGCGGGTTATGATTGGTTAAAATTGAGCCGCTCTTTTTCCATTTTGTCAACCAATTAAAGGGGTTGTGATCAGTGTTTCTACTGTCGATGCATATCGCCTTTTAAACCAATGCGCAATAATCCTAGACAACTCAATCCAGCTATACTAATCATGAACAACAGGTGTGCTCGAAGAACCAACTTAGCTGGATCGTAATTAGCACGATGATCTCTTCTTAGATGTGTCAAGTGACTTACGAATAACGGACCCCTAGTCTGCTGTGTACCTAGTCTGTTTGTCTCATGGGTCTCTGGCTACTAGACTGTACTAGACTGATTGCTAAATCAGTCTGTTTAGCTACTATCTAGCTTCGCAGCTAATGTGCATAACCGCTTGTAGGCCTAGCCAAGCCTGTCTTGTGTGTGTTTAGCCCCTTGCATGTATAGTCCATTGTGTTTAGTCCTCTAGCCTGTTTGATGGGTTAGGTCTTGTCTAGTTTGTATCTTTTGTCTGTATTGTATATTGGTTTGTGTAATCCCTAGTCTGTGTATGTTTAAGTATTTTATGAGTTCAGTTTATAGCACGCTCCAAAGTAAACCCTTTGTTCATGTTTTGTTTGGTTTGTTTATCATTAAAAAGACTTTGTTTGCCACCTTATCCCCTCTGCACCTATGCCTCACCATCATGCCCACAGTCCAACACCTAACAGTTCATGACACAAGGACACAAGGATATAATGTTTATTTAAGTACAGAATTTGTGCAAGTTGTGATTATTGATATTTCAAAGCACAAAGATACTTCAAAGGTTATTTATTTATATTTATATATTTATATTTATATTGCGGGGTGGGGTGTTAATCACCTGAGTCAGCATTTACCCCATATTTGTAAGTTTTATGTTTCTTGTGTGTCTCCACAAGTACAATAACTAAAAATTTAATCTAAATTAAAAAGCAAAAATATTTTCCACAGGAGGCCCTCCTCTCGTGCTGTCTATTCGTTATAAGTACCATCTGATCCAGGATGGGAGAACATGGAATGATGCTCAGGCTTACTGCCGAGCCACATACATTGACTTGGCTACCATCGACAGTAATGAAAACATGGTACAAATTCAGAATGAAGCACAAGCACAACAATTCAGTGCCAGTGCTTGGATTGGACTGTACACTAATATCAACAGCTGGCACTGGTCCTACAAAAACGAGACTCTGGGAAGTTTTACATCCTGGATGAAGCCAGAGCCTGACAACCAGAATGGAAAGGAAGAGTGTGTCTTCACATGTGGAGGGAAATGGAGTGATGCACCATGTGCCATGCTATCTCCTTTTGTGTGTTTTGATGGTGAGTACCAGCATGTACTATATAAGCTATTTATGGAATATTGCTAATAAAAATTCCATAAATAATCATTTGAAAATGTAAAGTCCACTGGTGCAGTATATTTACAGGTCAAAAGACAAACAAGGGAGAGCAGAAAATAAAATTCTAAAGCACCCAAAAAAACAATAACAGCAAAATAAAGGGTAATTACACGTGGTAAAATCTATAGGCTCACTGTGTTAAGGTTTATTTTGCTTAAATTTAATCCTAATAATATTTGATTTAATTTGAATTCTACATTTGTATTGTAATTTTAGTACCAAGTTTATGAATTCGTTTAACTACAGTGTTTCCCTTTATTTTATGTGCTACTACGTGCTAAAGGAGCGTGTCTTATTAATCCTGCAAGGAATGAACTAAGGAATGAGGCGTTAGTCTGTAGTTATATAGCGCCAATATAAAAGCCAGCAAACGCACAAACCCAAATGCTGCCGCCAAGCGCCGCAACGGTAAAACCAACGTTCCGATTAGGTAACCACTGTATATGTACAGTGGTGTGAAATACTATTTGCCCCCTTCCTGATTTCTTATTCTTTTGCATGTTTGTCACACAAAATGTTTCTGATCATCAAACACATTTAACTATTAGTCAAAGATAACACAAGTAAACACAAAATGCAGTTTTTAAATGATGGTTTTTATTATTTAGGGAGAAAAAAATCCAAACCTACATGGCCCTGTGTGAAAAAGTAATTGCCCCCTGAACCTAATAACTGGTTGGGCCACCCTTAGCAGCAATAACTGCAATCAAGCGTTTGCGATAACTTGCAACGAGTCTTTTACAGCGCTCTGGAGGAATTTTGGCCCACTCATCTTTGCAGAATTGTTGTAATTCAGCTTTATTTGAGGGTTTTTTTAGCATGATTTGGTAGACACAGTAGAATTCATGGTTCCATCTATCACAGCAAGCTTTTCAGGTCCTGAAGCAGCAAAACCACCCCAGACCATCACACTACCACCACCATATTTTACTGATGGTATGATGTTCTTTTCCTGAAATGCTGTGTTACTTTAACGCCAGATGTAACAGAACACGCACCTTCCAAAAAGTTTAACTTTTGTCTTGTCGGTCCACAAGGTATTTTCCCAAAAGTCTTGGCAATCATTGAAATGTTTTTTAGCAAAATTGAGACAAGCCTTAATGTTCTTTTTGCTTAAAAGTGGTTTGCGCCTTGGAAATCTGCCATGCAGGCCGTTTTTGCCCAGTTTCTTTCTTATGGTGGAGTCGTGAACACTGACCTTAATTGAGGCAAGTGAGGCCTGCAGTTCTTTAGATGTTGTGGGGTCTTTTGTGGCCTCTCGGATGAGTTGTCTCTGCGCTCTTTGGGTAATTTTGGTCGGCCGGCCACTCCTGGGAAGGTTCACTACTGTTCCATGTTTTTGCCATTTGTGGATAATGGCTCTCACTGTGGTTCGCTGGAGTCCTAAAGCTTTAGAAATGGCTTTATAACCTTTACCAGACTGATAGATCTCAATTACTTTTGTTCTCATTTGTTCCTGAATTTCTTTGGATCTTGGCATGATGTCTAGCTTTTGAGGTGCTTTTGGTCTACTTCTCTGTGTCAGGTAGCTCCTATTTAAGTGATTTCTTGATTGAAACAGGTGTGGCAGTAATCAGGCCTGGGGGTGACTACAGAAATTGAACTCAGGGGTGATAAACCACAGTTATTTTTTTAACAAGGGGGGGCAATCACTTTTTCACACAGGGCCATGTAGATTTGGAGTTTTTTTCTCCCTTAATAACGTAAACCTTCATTTAAAAACTGCATTTTGTGTTCAATTATGTTATCTTTCACTAATAGTTAACGTTTTTTGATGAGCAGAAACATTTAAGTGTGACCAGCTTTGTCACAACATTTTTTTATATACATGTATATATACATATACAAGATGGGTGGCTATTTACAGCTCTGGAAAAAAAACACTTTTTCCTTCCAGAAAACGTAGGATTCATACTATTTAAGTACAGAATATATAAACTATAGCAAAAAAAAGAAAGGCCCTTTTTTCAGGACCTTGTATTTCAACAATAATGTTGTAAAAATCCAAATAACTTTACAGATCTTCATTGTAAAGGGTTTAAACAATGTTTTCCATGCATGTTCAATTAATGCATGTTTATAATCAATTAATTAACATGCACCTGTGGAATGGTCGTTAAGACCATTTTTTTCCCCCCGGCCTGTCAGTAACATAGATAACACATGACAATGCATATGCGTAGCTATGCTATTATCATTCACAGCCTTTTTTTTATTATTAATTAATTAATTAAATTTTGTATACCCTTTTATTTAACCATACTTGACAGACAAGACCAGGGAAAAACAGGAGAGAAGAAGAAGAAAGAAAAAAAAGTAATATATATATACACTCAACAAAAATATAAACCTTATACCTATATACCTATGTTTCTGCTCCGATTTTTCATGAGATACACAATATTACCATTTCTCTCAAACAGTGTTCACAAATCAGTCTAAATGTGTGATAGTGAGGACTTCTGCTTTGCTGAGATAATCCATCCCACCTCACAGGTGTGCCACATCAAGATGCTGATCTGACATCATGAGTAGTGCACAGGTGTACCTTATACTGCCCACAATAAAAGGTCACCCTGGAATGTGCAGTTTTGTCTCACAGCAAAATGCCACAGATGCCACAAGCATTGAGGGAGCGTGCAATTGGCATGCTGACAGCAGGAATGTCAACCAGATCTGTTGCTCGTGCATTGAATGTTCATTTCTCCACCATAAGCCGTCTCCAAAGGCGTTTCAGAAAATATGGCAGTACATCCAACCGGCCTCACAACCGCAGACCACGTGTAACCACACCAGCCCAGGACCTCCACATCCAGCAGGTTCACCTTCAAGATCGTCTGAGACCAGCCACTCAGAGAGCTGCTGAAACAATTGGTTTGCATAACCAAACAATTTCTTCACAAACTGTCAGAAACCGTCTCAGGGAAGCTCAACGGCATGCGTTGGGTTGTGCTTGACCGGCGTATACGACAGTGTGTACCAGTTCCCACTAATATCCAAAAATTCGCACAGCCATTGAAGAGGAGTGGACCAACATTCCACAGGCCACAATTGACAATCTGATAAACTCTATGCGAAGAAGATGTGTTGCACTGCATGAGGCAAATGGTGGTCACTCCAGATACTGACCGGTTCTGAGTCCCCAAACGCCCAATAAAGCAAAAAACTGCACATTCCAGGGTGGCCTTTTATTGTGGGTAGTATAAGGTACACCTGTGCACTACTCATGATGTCAGATCAGCATCTTGATGAGGCACACCTGTGAGGTGGGATGGATTATCTCAGCAAAGCAGAAGTGCTAACTATCACACATTTAGACTGATTTGTGAACAATGTTTGAGAGAAATGGTAATATTGTGTATCTGGAATGAAATTTAGATCTTTAAGTCCATCTCATGAAAAATCTGAGGAGAAACAAAGGTGTTGCGTTTATATTTTTGTTGAGTGTATATATGTACACATACATACTCATAATAATAATAATAATAATAATAATAATAAAATAGAATAAATAAATAAAAAAATAAAAAAGGGAAGAAGAGAACAAAAAAATGGTTGTGGAGAAAGTCAACAGAGAAGGCGGAGAGAGGGAGAGAGAGAGAGAGAGAGAGAGAGAGAAAAGGGGGGTTAGAAACAAAAACAGAAAAGAAACAGAATTTGCTTCCATACCTGCTGACAAAAAGAGAAAACAACAGAGGACACAACATCATAGAAACTGCAGCAACAACCAACATCTGTATGAATCCCGCTAACTACTAAATGTTAAATGTTATTAAGCAGCGCACACAACTTGTAGGTGCATGTTATTCACAAGTTCTGACGCGTGTCTTTAGTTACACAGTGTCACTGACGACATCAGACGTTTCGTTGATTTCTTTGTCTCTTGTTTATTTTCAACATCAAAAACAACGGTTGTTACAGTTTCTTGCATAAATCCACTGTAGTCACGACGAGTCGCTTGCTGTGTTCTGTAGCTTCGATAGATTACAGTTACAACAACTTATTTTACTGTATTCCTTTTAGCTTACTGTCTCACGTTATCACGGTCAAAAGCTTGTGTGCTCCACACCTTTCTGTATCCTTCCGTGTCTTAACAACAACTACAACTAACGTGCGTGATAGACATGGAACTGCATAACTGTGGGATGATGTCACAGAACAACACATGAAATGATGTCACAATACAAATTATATGTATGATACTTAATGCTTAATGCTTAACTAATAAACTGAAATAAGATAAACATAACAACAAATCACAAGAATGAAATATGGCCCTTACATTTCCAGCCCCTAATTGACAGGCAGGAAGACTGACAATTACACACATTTTTTTTTATTTTTTTTTTTTTTCAATTGGGCCACAACATTTACTATCGGATTAAAATTTGAATTAACTTTCTTAACACTTTAGAATTAACTTTCTTAACACTTTAGAATTAACTTTCTTAACACTTTAGAATTAACTTTTTTAACACTTTAGACATTTGTTAACGGTTTAACTTAAGGTATTCATATCGCTGCGTACCAAATGAAAGGAGCATGACTACTTTATAAGGTAATTAACAGTCCATTTCACAAATCAGGCACAGCTTATCGATGGGTCTTTTCAGGGTACTGGTTTTAGTTTTGACCAGTACACGTCTCACAAGTCCTTTTTTATCAGGGAACACTTTCGTGATCCGTCCGACGACTCATGAATTTCTTGGAGAAGACTCATCAATTATTAGAACTACGTCTCCAATCGAGAGGTTTTTTCTCACCTGAGACCATTTTTGGCGCTCCTGAAGCAAGGGCAAGTATTCACGCACCCATCGCTTCCAGAATAGGTCGGCAAGGTACTGGATTTGCTTCCACTTGCGACGTGCGTAAATGTCCTCTTTTTTGAAAAGTCCAGGAGGCAAGTTTGGCTGTTTTTTCATCAGCAGCAGGTGGTTAGGTGTCAGGGGCTCCAGGTCTGTGGGATCGTCTGTAGCGGTGGTAAGGGGACGGTCATTTATTATAGCTTCCACCTCACACAAGAATGTGTGCAAGCTCTCATCGTTTAGTGTTTGTTCTTTTAATACAGACCTCAAGATTTTTTTAACTGACCTTATCTGCCTTTCCCATATTCCACCGAAGTGAGACCCAGCAGGAGGATTAAATATCCATTGTATCCCCTTTTGCATGAGGACGCCTTCAATTTTTGACTGATTCCACTGTTGGATAGCTTTACGCAATTCAGTCTCAGCGCCTATGAAGTTTGTTCCATTATCACTTCTCATAACTGACACCTGGCCTCTTCTGCACATGAAGCGTCGAATAGCATTTAAGCAGGAGTCTGTATCTAATGACTGCGCGACTTCAATGTGCACGGCTCTTGTTGTCAGACAAGTAAACAATACGCCATATCTTTTAACATTACTTCTACCCCGTTTGACCTCGAAGGGTCCAAAGTAGTCTACCCCTACGTTAGTGAACGGTGGGTGATCTGGTGTTATTCTATCGCGTGGCAGTTCTGACATTTTTTGTTCACTATTCTTCGCTCTGATCTTTCTGCATGTCACACAACTGGCCAGAAACTTTCTCACAAGGGAATTTGCTGTCGGAATCCAGTATTTCTGCCGCAATTTTGAAAGCATATAATTCCTTCCACAATGTCCGACCTGTTCGTGAGTGTTTCTTAAGATTAGGGTTGTAATGTGTGAGTCTTTGGGTATAATGACAGGGTGTTTTGCATGCTCAGGCATTGCAGACCTACCAAGACGTCCTCCTACTCTTAGCACTCCATCCTGCAGTACTGGATCTAGTTTGGAGAGACAACTGTTTCTTTTTACGGAAGCATTACCCTTTTGTAACATGGAAATTTCGTCTTTGAATTTTTGGTTTTGAATGAACTTAATGACTTCGTTTTCTGCCCTTGTTAAGTCCTTAATTGTTAGAGACTTATGGTTTTTTATTGTTGAGTTGTTTGCCTGTCCCTTAATCCTTTTCGTTCTCTGTTTAAGCATGTCTTTAACGCAAAGAATCCAGGCAACGGATCTTTTTAACTTATACCAGTCGGAGTGATAGTTAATCAGTTTACTCACGGCATCTGTGCTCTCTGTAGTTTTTACGAGATTCGCTGAGGCTGAGTGTTTAATCTCAATGTCATCCTCTTTCGTCGACAGATCGTGAGTGTTTTCAGGCCATTTACTCTCTGGTGTTTTAAGAAAGGGCGGACCATGGATCCAATTGTTGTTTTTCATGAATTTTTCACAGGAAACTCCTCTGGAAGCAGCGTCGGCTGGGTTTTTTAAAGTGTTGACGTACCTCCACTGCTGTGGCTTGGTTGATTCTCGTATGATGGAGATTCTGTTAGCGACAAAGGTTTTAAAGCGAAGTTTTTCATTAACAATGTATCTCAAAACAGTTGTGCTGTCGGTCCAAAACACAGAGTCCAGCAGTTCTATTTCCAGTTGACCTTTCAGCATTTTGTCGTTGTTTACGGCGACCACTGCCGCTGTCAATTCCATTCGGGGGATAGTAGTTTGTTTCAAGGGCGCTGCGCGAGAATTCCCCATCATGAATGCACAGTGTGTAAGTCCATCAGCATTTACTAACCTAATATATGAGACAACTCCATATCCCATTTCACTTGCATCTGAGAAGTGGTGAAGTTGTGCTGTATTTGTGACTCCAAAGTCAACTGGTTTTACGCATCTTGCTACACTAAACTCAGACAATTGATGCAACTCGTGTAGCCAGGCCCTCCATCTTTTTATAAATTGTTCGGGAATGTCATCGTCCCAAGCGAGTCTCTCTTGTCGTTGATTCTCTCACCCTCAGGGATGGAAGCTAGCAATGTACGACTATTACTTGCCCACTTGGTGAGGTGAAACCCTCCACTTGCGCACAGTTTGGTGAGATTACTATATAGCGCAACTGCTTGACTATGACTAGAGACAGACTTCAAGCAGTCGTCTACATAAAAGTTTTTAAGTACTGTGTTGACTGCCTCGGCAGATGCATTGCTGCGGTTTTCTTCTGCTGTTTTCCTAAGGGCGAAGTTAGCTACACTTGGAGATGATTTTGCACCAAACAAATGAACAACCATTTTATACTCAACCAAGTCCTGACTCACGTCTCCGTTCGGCCACCACAGAAAACGCAATAAGTCTGTGTCCTTTTCCGGAACTCTGACCTGATAGTACATGGCTTCCACATCTGCCATCATGGCAACTTCTTCTTGTCTACAAGGCAGTTTTACTTCGCTGAGGTATGGCCACTTATCAATGTCGTGCTGTTGTGGAATATTTTCCACTGAGACTGGGATACTCTTTTGTGTGAACACTTTGGGGAGTTCAACAAAGGTGTTTTCTTCCAGACTGCTAACCTCTAGGTCAGTAAGCACGTAACTTTCTACTTGTTTCTTCGCGTTCATGGTGCTTAACATGATGTCAATTTTTTTACCTTGTACGTTTAATCGCCTTGCTAATGACTCTGTACAAAAGGTAGCAGAGCTACCTGGGTCCATAAAGGCGTATACTTTTACTGTCTTGTTGCCTTTCTTGGACTTTATTTTAACAGGTACTATGGAGAAAATACAGTCATCTCCAGCCCCGATACACGCACTCGTTTCGTGACTCGCTGTAACAGGCAATGTTTGTACTGGTTCGGTTTCGTCAGCCTTTGCGATCGCTTGAGCTGTGTCTTTTGCTGCAATGTGTAGCATGCGAGGATGTTTCTTTGAGCACAACTGACAGGTAATTTTCTTCGTGCAGTCTTTGCTTAAATGTCCTTTTACTAAACAGCCAAAGCAGAATCCATTCTTTTTTAGAAAGTCCAATTTGGCCTTGTATGTCTCATTGTTAAACTTGTGGCATTCGTCTAGGGTGTGATCTTGCTCACAGGATGCACAAGGTTTAGTGAAGGCACTAATAACTAATGCACCACTACTCTTTACTGTGATTGAGTCTCTATGATTTTTACCAACCTGTTTTACGCCGGTCGCAAAGCTGCTGCCCCTCTTTTCTTCAGTTTTTTGCTTGAATCCTGGAGAGGATTTGCTGCTGTGTTTTTTACCACTAGTCGTTGTACCACTAGTCGAAACGTTCAGGTCTCCAAAAAGCGGGTTAGACATTGCCTTTGCTTCTCGTTCTACGAATTTCATCAGCTGCACAAACTTAGCTGTTTCTTCATTGCGCTCTTCGTACTCGTATACGTGGCTTCTCCATTTTTCACGCAATTTGTAGGGCAGTTTTAAGGCAACACCTCTCAAGTTGGTAGCATTGTCTAGCTCATCCATGTAGTTAATGCTTGACATGGTATTGTAACATTCTACTAGGAACAGGGAGAAAGTTTTTAGCGACTTTCCGTCCTCTGACTTTATTTCCGGCCAGTTGAGTGCCTTTTGCATCAGCGTTGTAGCGATTATTTGTCTATTTCCAAAATTGTCATGTAACAGTTTCATAGCCTCTGCGTAGCCACGATGTTCTGGCATGAGCAGGCAGCTTCTCACTAGGTTCTTAGGCTGTCCTTCAGTATACTGCTCGAGAAAGAACAGCCTATCATGATTGCTATCAGTGTTGGTTTCGATGGCGTGTTTAAAGGCTCTTACGAAGGACGTGAACTCAAGAGGGTCACCATAGAATGGAGGAACGTTGCGCGAGGGTAAGGAATGTTGCCTCTGACTCTTTGCAAACATTTCTGTAAGATCTGCCTGAAGTGGCATCCTACCCTGAAGCTCCACTATGTCAGTGTTGTAAAGTGAGTGTTCGTTACCTTGGGTGGGCCGTTCCATTAGGGTGCTTGACATTATGGGTTTGGCACTCACTGGCATGCGTAAGTGGGTTGCTCGGAGGCGTGATGGCAGCTCGAGGTATTCCGTTGCCGAACTGTGGTTGCAGTGGTCGTTTTGCTCTGGTTCCGAGGGGCGTGCACCACTCGTTTCGACGACCACGCTCCGTCTGGCAGGATGTTTTTTGCGGTTCTGGTAAGAATTTAGTTCAGCATCGGCCATTGCAAGCGCCGTTTCCATTTCCAGCCTTTCCTTTTGTGCCTTTAATTGTGCTTGTTTAGCCTTTAGTTGTGCTTCCTCAACCTTTAGTCTTGCTTTCAATTGCTCTTCCTCAGCCTTTAATCTTGCTTTCAATTGCTCTTCCTCAGCCTTTAATTGTGCTTCCTCCAGCTCCAGCGCCTGCCGATCTCTCAAAGTTGCTGCTTTAGCCAGCAGAGCTGCTCTGTTGGCTTCTGCCTTTTTTAGTCGAGCTTCGGATGCTGCTGACGTTAAGGACCTCTTGGATGCCGCTGACGTTACGCTTCCTTGCCTTTGGGGGGCGGGCGTCTTACGCTCTGCCATTGACACACTGTCGTTTGGCGAAACTCCATCGTCAACTGTTTGAGACAGCTTAAAGCGATTACTAGTGTCCGCGATCCACGACTCCACTCTTATCATGAATTCTGTGCAGCGCGTTAATCTAGGGTAATACCAGTGGTGCTGATCGGTTTCACGCTCTTCATCCTTTACGCACGATCGCACTGTTACATTACTTTCAATAAAGTCGTTTAGCAGCGCTTTGTATTGGCGGCGCTTGGCTTTAACGTCATGCAAATTACAAGCATTGTCCATAAGCGCCTCTAGTTCATTGTATAATACAGTCAACTGACTCCACTTGCCTTCTCTGGCGCTCTTCAGGTTGTCGAGCACCATCACCAGCTCAGATTCGGCGATAGCGGCGTTGTCCTCGCCGTGTGATATGGTGAAGTTTAAGGCAGACAAGTCCTCTTCTCGCTTTCGGTTTCGGTTGATGCGCGTTTTTGAAGTCGCACGCGCGCTCTTCACAATCTTAAATCACTTATCTTCATTTCTGCGGCGGAGCCAAGCTTTTGACTTTAATGTAGGTGCATGTTATTCACAAGTTCTGACGCGTGTCTTTAGTTACACAGTGTCACTGACGACATCAGACGTTTCGTTGATTTCTTTGTCTCTTGTTTATTTTCAACATCAAAAACAACGGTTGTTACAGTTTCTTGCATAAATCCACTGTAGTCACGACGAGTCGCTTGCTGTGTTCTGTAGCTTCGATAGATTACAGTTACAACAACTTATTTTACTGTATTCCTTTTAGCTTACTGTCTCACGTTATCACGGTCAAAAGCTTGTGTGCTCCACACCTTTCTGTATCCTTCCGTGTCTTAACAACAACTACAACTAACGTGCGTGATAGACATGGAACTGCATAACTGTGGGATGATGTCACAGAACAACACATGAAATGATGTCACAATACAAATTATATGTATGATACTTAATGCTTAATGCTTAACTAATAAACTGAAATAAGATAAACATAACAACAAATCACAAGAATGAAATATGGCCCTTACAACTAATGTTACAAAATAAGTTTTTAAGCAACAGCAGATCAAGACATTGTGTGTCTGTGCACCCCTGTATTTACACCAATGTGATTGCTTGTGTGTACACCTGTGTGCACACCTGTGTGTATGAGCGCGCTTATGTTCATAAGGTTCCTCCATGTAAATGTTTGACAGTGTGTGAGGGGAACAACCACTCTGTCCCGCAAGGCATAAAGTAGACATGGAAACGACCCGGGCCCCAAACATCCGAAGGCCCCCCAGGGCACGGGACCCCCTAGGAGAATCACCGCAGGGACAACCGCAGCCCCCACCCAGAAAGGGGCAGAGGAGAGCCCGAAGGTGGGTCATCCGACAGCCACAATGTAGATGCCCCAGGGTGCCGTGGCGGCAAGCCCGGCCCCTGGGCCCGGAGATCCAAGGGCCCCCCACCCCCCAACCGGGGCCCAGCAAGCCAGGAGGGCCAGGCCCCCCGGCAAGCGATCACCGAGAGTGGGCCGGCGCTCACCCGAGCATCCTGTCCCGGCAAGAGAAACCACCAACGCACCGGTTGCCGGGGGCATCCTCCACCGGCAGGGCATGGTGGTGGGGTGGTGGGGTCGATAAGATGATGAGTGAGGCAGAGTTTATGGCCCGACCTGACACATAGACGTAGATGAACAAGCACACACATACACAAGCATACGTTCCCACCCTCATGCACGCAAACAAATATTCACATCCTCGCCCCACATTTAGACACACAAAAATGGACACGGTAACCACACTCACACTCCCCATATGCACTCTATACTCCTAGATCCAGGCACCACTACCCCCAGAGGGGCAATCAGCGCCCGATCCCGGAGCTGAACCCCCTTCGCTTCGGCGTGGGGACAGGAAGACCACCCCGGTCCTCGCAGCAGCAGAGAAGACAATTCTGTTGTTGTGTGTTGTATTGAGGTGCTTTAAAACAGGGGTGCTTTAAAACTGGGGAGGGGCACCCTCCACAAGCTTGTGTCAGCTTCCCTCCCCAGAGCCCTAAATGTCAATGTGCAGCTTAAAATTGAGAAGTGGGCACTGGCACCAGAGGGAAGGGTGAATAACCAGACCGCCCCTTGGATGCCATTCGATGTGCCCACCCCCAAGGCCCTATATGTATGTGTCATGTGACAGTAAGTAATGAGAGTATCTAAGTTGTAATGTGTGATTGAGATGCAGGTGGACTCAAGGAGACAGAGGAGTACCACCTCCCCCGCATCCCAGCGACGCACCCACACCTCAAAACCCTACCTGTGTGTTGGTGTGATGAAGCGGGAGAAGTGAAGCCTTAGGGATGGGGAGGAAAGCATCAGAGGGGGCAAACAAAAAAAAAAAAAAAACTTTTGGAGCCAGCTCCCCCGCTGACCTCCGTAGGCACCCCTGTTTCCCCAAATCTGCCCCGACTAGGGACCAGGGCCCATGGCGGCCCGGGGCGGCCCACCAGACCCCACAGCAGAGGAAAAACTACCCCCCCATCGTTCAGTCAACTCCCAGACTGCATAAGACAATAGACACCCAGGTTAAGCCCGTTTTCCCCGCCTCTATTGGATCCCCTCCCCCCCCAAAGCACCGATGCATCTAAGACACCAGGGTCCAAGCGCATGCACCAGCGCATGCACCAACCCATGCACCCGGCGGCACACCATCTAGGACCCAAGCCCCCCAGGCCCATCCGTAACCCCAACCCGGAGGCAGAGCGCCCCCAGAACCTAGCTGTAAAACCCATCCTGAACATCTTATGACCTGTGTAGTGCACTCTATGCAGGATTTTGTATTGTATTAATTGTAAACCAGGATTTCTAGTCAGTTCAAAGGTTTTTAAACATATCCAAGACCAGAAATTATGGTCCCAGTTTACTGATAGATCTGCCTCCCATTTTGCAATAGGAAGTTATACTGATTCATCTATTTTGGAAAGTGTCTTGTATATTTTAGACATTAATTTGGGGATTTCGAGATTAATAAAATGTGCCACACTTGGTGGTATTTGTAATTTGATATGATTAGACTTAAATTTTCTTTTTACTATAGATTTAATTTGTTGATATTCTAAAAATCTGTTCTTGTTAATCCCATATTGTTTAACTAATATGTCAAAGGGAATAAAGTTTGTCTCTTTAAATAAATGTTCCAGGTATTGACTACCTTTACAACTCTAATCTGTGAAGTTTATCATATTATTGTTTAGCAATATGTCAGGATTATTCCAGATGGGGGTACGTTTGCATGGGATTAGTGAAGACTCATTTTTAGAAACTCCCACCATGCTGTCAGAGAAGAGCTGATACTAATGCTTTTGAAGCATGCGTGTCGTTTGATGATCGGGCTAATGAATGGCAGATCCGAAATCTCTATATTATTGCATAATGCCTGTTCTACATCTAGCCAAGGCTCATCTAAGATGGTGTGTTTTAACCACCCTGAAATGTGTTGAAGCCTGTTGGCTAAGAGATAGTGGTGAAAGTTAGGTAGATCTAGTCCTCCTTTATTCTTGGTCTTTTGCAGCATTTTTAAGCTAATATGCGGGGGTTTACCTTTCCAAAGGAATTTAGAGATGCAGGAGTCCAGAGATCTAAACCAATCAGGTGATGGTTTGCTCGGGATCATTGCAAATAATTAATTAATTCTTGGCAAAACCATCATTTTTATTGAGGCAACTCTTCCCATAATTAATATGGGTAGAGACTTCCATCTGGTTAGATCATCTTCTACCGTCTTTAAAAGTGGGATTTGGTTTAATTTAATCAAATCTGCCAGTCTAGGTGAAACATTAATACCTAAATATTTGATGTTTCCAGATTGCAGTGGAGTGGAAGAGTTCTGGAAGGAGCAATTAATTGGAAGAACCGTAGATTTTAACCATTTTATTGAATAATCTGAGACTCTTGAGAAAGAGTTTATTAATGTAATTATCTTAGAGAGAGTGGTTTGTGAATGCTGAAGGAAAAGTAACACATCATCTGCATGAAGACTAATTTTACGCTCTACATTCTTGCATTTAATGCCTTTAATCACTGTAGCCTGTCTAATTGCTGTGGCTAGTGGTTCAATAAAAATTGCAAACAGTGAGGGGGAGAGGGCGCATCCCTGCCTGGTGCCCCTCTTAAGACAGAAACTGGAGGATGTTTGGTCATTTGTCCTGACACATGCTGTTGGAGAGTTATATAATATTTTTGGCCAGCTTATAAAAGAGTTTCCAAAACCAAATTTGTGTAAAGTTGCGAATAGAAAATTCCAGTTGACCCTATCAAAAGCTTTTTCTGCATCTAGAGACAATATTGTCATTTGAAGATTTTTATTGCACGAATAGTCTATCAAGTTAAGTAATCTACGTGTATTTGTTGAGGAGTGCCTCCCTTTTATGAAACCAGTTTGGTTGGGATGAATTATGAGAGGAGTTATCTTCTCAATTCCTTTTGAGAGAGCTTTGCAGATTAATTTAATGTCTACATTAATAAGGGATATTGGACGATAGCTGGTAGGCAATACGGGGTCTTTTCCCGGTTTTAGCAAGAGACTAATGTAGGCAAAATTTATATTTGGTGGAAGTCTACCATTTTCCTTGGTTTACTGCAACATTCTGTAGAATGTTGTGCCAGAATTGCCCAGAATTTTTTATAGAATTCTGCTGGAAAGCCATCTGGACCTGGAGCCTTTTTATTAGGCATACTGTTCAGGGCTTCCTGAAGTTCACCTGATGTCAGTGCAGAATCCAATGCCATCGCTTGATTGTCTGATAATTTTGGAAGAGTTATATTGTCAAGAAATTGGTCAATTTCGTCTTTAAAAGGGTTTATCTGTGGAGAATATAAAGATTTGTAAAAGTCCCTGAAAGAGTCGTTTATTCTTTTTTTTTATTCGTTAAGACCTTAACAGCTTACAGAAAGTAGGCATTTAAGGTCACAGTTCGCAGGACACTAAAGAGACTTGTCTACCGACTGTGAAAAACACCCAAAGAAAGATGCCCAGGGTCCCTGCTCATCTGCGTGAACGTGCATTAGGCATGCTGCAGGGAGGCATGAGGACTGCTGATGTGGCTAAGGCGATAAATTGCCATGTCCGCACTGTGAGACGCCTAAGACAGTGCTTAAGTTTACTGAAAGTAAAAACAGTTGAAAGTCAGAGGACGTTTCTTTTTTTGTTGAGTATTTATAAATAATAACTTACTCAAGCTTGAAATTAAATATTCAAATAGTTTGACATTTTTAATGAACTACCTTTAAAAAAAAAGCTTGGAATATTATTTTAAATAAAATGTTTTTTTTCTAACATATTTTTTTTAATGTACGGTAATAAATGTTTGCTTCGTCATCTCACTTCTCCAGGGGTTTCAATCTTAGTTCTGGTTTGTGTCATATATATGGTTTATCCTGCCTTAAATCCCTGGGATACAGTAGGTTTTTATCACCCTCACTACCCAACATGGGATAAGCAAAGTAGATAATCGGTGAATAGATAATTCTATTTTAATTATTTACATTGGTTGCAATAAAACATTAAGAAAAAATTTAAATTATACATTAAAGGCTTGTATACAGTATAACTTTTACTAAGAATTTAGTTTAAGGTAACCAGTTGTTTTAAGGTACTCTACCTAAATTTTATATCTGAACAGTTTAGTAATTTTAAATCGTGTTTTTTAATTGTCACAGATACAAAGACTGGCACTAGCCGCTACATTTTAAACTTTCTGCCTATGTCATGGTATAATGCTCAGAGCTACTGTAGGCATCAGTACACAGACCTGGCCAGCATAAGAGATGCAACAGAAAACTCGCTTGTAGTGGGAACATCTAGGCTTTGCTATTGGTTTGGCCTCAGCAGAGACCCCTGGAAATGGTCGGACCAAACCACTAATGTGTCCATGATTACATGGTCGAATGGAAATGCTGATGATTACTTGCAGAATAAAAGTTGTGGGCATTTTTCTAACAGATTGGCTGGTGTAGCACAGTGCTCAGACATAATGCCTTTCTACTGTTATGGTGAGCTAAATTTTTATTTTGTCTCAGCTTTAGGCTAAATATGTTCATTTCGTATACCTGTCTTATATGCATATCTATTTGTGCATTCAGAATTCCCCAAACACCATCAGATCATGAAAGTGAAGGTCAACTCCAGTCCGGATGTGAATGATCCCAGAATAATGGCAGCCATCCTGGAGAGGGTGGGTTTTATCTTTACTCAGTGTATACACAGTCAACTCTTCATTACTGAAGCCAGACCCAGAGTCTTCATCAAACTTTAATGCAATAGACTGACTGATAGACTGTATTATAATCATATACATCTTATATATACATATACATCTATTTTCACAAATCTACATAATTCCAAAGCTAAAATCATGGTCTGCTCTTTAGATTCAACAGAAACTGAAGGATCAAGAAACTGGGAATATCACTGTGAAATGGAGAGAGCAACCAGATGGAGTGGTGTTTCACAAGGAGAAGGAAAATAATAGTGTAGTTGTGAATAACACTAGAGGGTCGTGTAGTTTTAAATAGTTTTTAAATTTCTTGAATAGTGAATATTTAGTAGTGTGCTAATCACTATAAGCTTGAGGACACATATTGTGTAAAAATTTAGCTTTCCAAATGAATACTTTAACGTTTGATGTGAGATTTTGAGGGTGGGATAGAGCTGGAATGCTTCTCTAGTTATAAGATGAAAGTAGCTAGAATTCAAGATACTGAAAAAGCTAATAATCGAAAGAAAAGACATATCACTAGTAAAAAACTGAATTAGATATGATCAGCTGGAGTGTTTGCTTACCTTTGATAGGAAATACATACTGTATTTTTAGGTTATCTCAATGCTATATTAACAGTTAATATTAACAGTGATCTCTCTTCGTATGTTTGTGTATGTTTTGGGAATAAAGGGATGTAAGCAGGCTTGGTGAGTCTAGTACTTTTTATTCCAACACCCATCATGAATTAAAGGTTGCTTTTCTGCAAACATTCACACATGAATGCAAACGCAATTTTTTTTTATTTTTTTTAGTTTCATGTTCACAGATTTATTTAGTAATAAACCACCATTTTCTAATAAAAGCAAAAACATTTTTCATGGTAAATATGATAAAGATTTACAAATAAGTCTGGTTAATTTTTAAAGGAACATGCACAAAATAATTCTGTACCACTTTTAAAGCAGTATATCGCTACTTAATTTTCGTATACAGACATTGGCTAGGTATCACAAAATAGTTTCTCTTCTTCTTTTACTCAGTTTTCTGTTAGTTTCACCTTTCTAGGATTATTTCAAGGGTATTATGCCATATTATTTGAACGTGAGTGCGCGTCCATCGAGTTTATTGGTGATATGCCTGCTCATGAAATGCGTTAAATCAGAAATCAGGAACAGTTTGGTCGGGATTACCCGTAACATTCAATTCAGTTTTATTTACATACCACTTTTACAATGGTTACTATCGCAAAGCAGCTTTTACAGAATTAAAAGATAATTGTGTGAGAAATGTGTGAGAAAATATGTATTCATCAAAATTCAATTCAATTCAATTTTATTTATATAGCGCTTTTAACAATGGTCATTGTCTCAAAGCAGCTTCACAAAGATGAAAGAAATTCACAAAAAAAAAAAAAAAATAATAATAATAATAATAATAATAATAAATTGTGTATGTGTGAGAAAAGTGTCTCTAGATAATAACGAGATGAATGAATGAAATTTCTCTGATGAGCAAGCCAACGGTGACGGCGACAGTGGCAAGGAAAAACTCCCTGAGATGGCAATAGGAAGAAACCTTGAGAGGAACCAGACTCAACAGGGAACCCATCCTCATTTGGGTGATAACAGATAGAGATAATATAACACCATGTGTGTTATGCAGTTGAGAGTACAATATAAACAGAAATTATTTAAATTAACATGAAGTCCAGTTCAGCATAGGGATGAGTCAGTAGGTGCAGAGGGCAGATGGGGTCTGGATCACTGGGAGCACAGGAGCAGGATGTGTAGCTCCAATCATAATAAGGCAGAATTCAGCTGGAGCTGGTCCTTCTCTGGATGCCTCAGGATCCTCACAGGGTTGGCCTTAATCTACTGAAGCTGGTACAATCTCCAGATGCCTCGGGATGGGTAGAAAAGTACAGAACAGATGGAGAGAATTAGCGTAGTTGCCATTCAGAAAAGATGTACTGAAGTATGAAGTTATAGGATGAGTTACGCGTATGCCAGATTAAAGAGATGCGTCTGGAGTCTACTTTTAAACTGGGAAATTGTGTCTGAGCCCCGAACACTGTCTGGAAGGCTATTCCAAAGTTTTGGAGCTAAATATGAAAAAGCCCTACCCCCTTTTGTAGATTTTGAAATTCTGGGAACTACCAAAAGTCCAGAGTTTTGTGATCTTAAGGAGCGTGGCGGATTATAGCGTTTCAGAAGACTGGTTAGGTATGTGGGAGCTAAACCATTTAAAGCCTTGTATGTTAGTAATACTATTTTGTAATTAATTCTAAACTGAACAGGTAGCCAGTGCAGGAACGATAATATTGGGGTTATATGATCATATTTTCTGGATCTGGTGAGAACCCTGGCGGCTGCATTTTGGACTAACTGAAGCTTGTTTATTGAGGATACAGGACAACCACCTAGTAATGCATTACAATAGTCCAGTCTGGAGGTCATGAATGCATGAACTAGCTTTTCTGCATCAGATACGGATAGGATACTCCTAAGTGTGATCAGATTCTAAAATGATCAGATTGTCCCTGATTAACAAGCTGAGGATGAGGGGAGAAAGGAAAAAGTCCCTGAGATTAATCAATAAAGGCAATTGAGCTCCACTATGTTGCTTCCAAGCCCAAACATGTTTAGACCAGACAATTCCCTAACTTTTATACAGATTGAATTTAAGAATACACCCCTAGGACCCTAAACCACAAACACGCACACACAAAGCAACCAAAAAGTCTTGCTTTACGCCGCATTTAACAAAGCAGAACGGCAGATTAACAATAGATGCACATTCACACCTCGGACCATCTTATCTTGTTCTGTAAATGTTGTGTTCTTCGCAGGTTACAAACACACGCACACACACACAAACCATTTTAAAGAATGATAGTTCAGATCACTATCTTGTCTCAATTCAAGTGTGTCACAATAATAATGTACACACAGCGCCGCGCTACCGTATGAAACGTACATTCACATCAACTACCAAACAGAGTTTTATCAGTAATCTCCCAGAGTTCCCAACTTCGATTAGATCATCGTCTGACCCCACAGAACTCGATCAGGCGACTGAATATTTAGAGTCGACATTTCGCTATACCCTAGATAATGTAGCTCCAGTCAAAAGAAAAATTATTAGAGATAAAAAAACGTGCTCCCTGGTATAACGATCACACGCGCACTTTAAAACAGACCGCTCGGAAATTAGAACGTAAATGGCGTCAAACTAAATTACTAGTATTTCAAATAGCATGGAAGGAGAGCATCCTGAACTATAGAAAAGCTCTTAGTGTAGCTAGATCAACATATCTCTCCACTCTTATAGAAAATAACAAAAATAATCCTAGATTCTTATTTAATGCTGTAGCCAAATTAACCAGAAATAAGACCACTGCAGAAATCTCCACAACAACATCATGCAATAGTGAGGACTTCATGAACTTTTTTAATAATAAAATTGTAAATATTAAGCATAAAATTGAGGTTTTGAAACCGAACAATGTAATTGATGCAGATGTTAATCTAGCCATGTCAGACCAGAACCTAGAATACTTTACTCCCCTTGAAGAGAATGAACTAATTTCACTCATCTCTTCTTCAAATTCATCAACCTGTATATTAGATCCTGTACCGACACATTTTCTTAAACAGATAGTACCAGCAATAATAGAACCCCTGTTGAGAATAATTAATTCTTCACTCAGCATTGGATATGTTCCAAAATCTTTTAAATTAGCAGTTATCAAACCAATAATTAAGAAACCTGACCTCGACCCCTGTCAGCTGTCCAGTTACAGACCAATATCAAACCTCCCCTTTATCTCTAAGATCCTGGAAAAGATAGTAGCGGAGCAGCTATGCTCATATATACATAGAAATGGCATACATGAACTGTATCAGTCAGGATTTAGGCCTCATCACAGTACAGAGACAGCGCTCGTTAAAGTAGTAAATGACATTCTATTGGCCTCTGATCAGGGTTGTGTAACTATGCTTGTATTACTTGACCTCAGTGCAGCTTTTGACACTGTTGATCACGCTATTCTTCTTCACAGATTAGAAAATGTAGTGGGAATTAAGGGTACAGCCCTCTCCTGGCTCAGATCCTATCTGACTCATCGTTATCAGTATGTAGACTTAAATGGTGATTTTTCTGCATGTTCTCTAGTGGAGTTTGGCGTTCCGCAGGGTTCAGTTTTAGGTCCACTGCTTTTTTCCCTTTACATGTTTCCTCTGGGCAACATAATCCGTAAGCATGGTATTAGTTTTCATTGTTATGCTGACGATACACAGTTATATGTTTCAGCAAAACCTGATGAGAAAAAACAGCTTACTAAAATTGAGCAATGTGTGCAGGACATAAGAAATTGGATGCTAATTAACTTCCTTCTGCTAAATCCGGATAAGACAGAAGTTCTAGTCATAGGACCGCATACAGCTAGGAGTAAAATTTTAGATCACACCGTAACTTTAGATGGCCTTTCTGTTCCATCAAATGCAACAGTGAAAGACCTTGGTGTGATTATTGATTCCAGCCTTTCATTTGAAGCACATGTAGATAATATTACCAGGATAGCATTCTTTCACCTCAGAAATATTGCCAGAATAAGAAATTTATTGTCGCTAAACGACGCAGAAAAACTAGTTGATGCTTTTATCACCTCTAGGTTGGACTATTGTAATGCCTTACTGTCTGGTTGTTCAGCTAGATGCATAAATAAGCTTCAGCTAGTCCAGAATGCAGCAGCGAGAGTCCTCACTAGAACCAGAAGATATGAGCACATCACCCCTATCTTATCTTCACTCCATTGGCTCCCTGTGAAATTTCGCATTGATTTTAAAATACTACTCTTGACATATAAAGCATTAAATGGTCTCGCGCCGCAGTACCTGAGCGAACTGCTAGTGTCTTACGATCCGCCACGCCTACTTCGATCAAAGGATGCAGGCTGCTTGTCAGTACCGCGTATTATGAAAAATACAGCTGGGGGCAGAGCTTTTTCTTACAAAGCCCCAAAGTTATGGAATAGTCTTCCAAATAGTCTTCGGGACTCAGACACAGTCTCAGTGTTTAAGTCCAGGCTAAAAACCTATTTATTTAGCCAAGCATTTTTATAAATAGATTTGCCATAGGTAAAGGAGCCGATCTGGGGGACTCATGGACGTAGAGTATTATGGTGAACTGGTATGTTTGGATGCTGTCTTCCTCACTCTCATTGATCACTCAGGTTTGCTGACGGTGAGGTGATTGTTTGCTTTACATGTCAGGAAGCCCTCATGTTTGTGTTTCCTTCTGGCTCTCCCTTTTTTGTTATGCTGTCATAGTTAGTCCTGCCGGAGTCTCTGCTTGCACTCTACAGTTAATATACATTCACATTATACATTGTGTGACTGTGACCGTACCTAACTGCCATCTCTCTTCTTCTTCTCTTTCCCCCCCTCTTTCTTTTTCCTCTCTCCTCCTGTCCCCCCCCCCCCCCCTTTACTCTTTCTCTCTCTCTCTGTCGAGCTACACATGTCGTTCCTGAGCTGCCAGTGATCCAGACTCCCTCTGCCCTCCGGACCTGTCTGACCCATCCTGGTGCCCCGCTTCTGGCTGAAGATCTCGTCACATGGATGCCCCGTGTGTCTCTCTGGGATGCGTCTGGTGTCTGGGAATGATTCTCTCTACCTAGAAAATGGTTCTGGCCTTGACTGGTGTTGGCAACTGTTTCTCTGGGGACTTGACAGTTCGATAGTTCATGACTGGAACTTCTTACAAGTCTACCTGGGTCTTCAATAACTACCTGGACTCCATATTAACATCAGTTAACATCAGCTATTATAGCTGAACTGCCTCCCACCCTACACACTGTATAAATGCAGATCATTTACTGCTTTCTGTTTCACCCAAATGAGGATGGGTTCCCTGTTGAGTCTGGTTCCTCTCAAGGTTTCTTCCTATTACCATCTCAGGGAGTTTTTCCTTGCCACTGTCGCCCTCGGCTTGCTCACCAGGGACAAACTGACCATTTTGATTCATACAAATTCACATTTCATACAAACTTAAATAATTCTTTTGACTATGTAAAGCTGCTTTGCGGCAATGAAAATTGCTAAAAGCGCTATACAAATACAATTGAATTGAATTGAATTGAATTGAATTGAAGTTCAATTTTTCGAAAGTTCAGAATTTATATACTTTTTATTATATTCTTATCTTATATTAAGCAATTAATTGTATGGCATACTGTGCATGCCTATGTATGTAAAAAAAAATCATCAATTTTAAATTTGAAATATAAAAAAATATAGTGTGACATCATAAGACAAAACACTCACTGTAAACCCTAATAAGTTCACAGAACTCAAAAATTATTTTGTAACAGATTACACAAAAGTATTTAAGTGATGTTTTTAAATGTTTTAAGTTTACATAAAATAAAAATTACATTTACATTTGCCTTAAATTATCTCAATGCTATCTTATAATTATTGATATTCCTCAACTTATAATTGGGGAGTAATTCACTAATAATTTTCAATATTTTTCAACTCATATAATGTGAAAAATACACTTAAAATTTTCAATAATTTTTAACTCAAAACGTGGGAAATGCACTCAAAATTTTTTAAAGTGAAATACTGATGTCGGCCCACTACACAATTATAATCAGCTAATATTGTAAGAAAACATGAAAGTGACACAACAGTGGCAATTTAACAACTTTTTTTATTCAACACAATGTGCTTTTTAAAAGGCACAAATTAAAGTAGCTCAGTCAAAACAAAGTGCTTGTCATAAAGTAAATCAAAAGGAAAAGGAAATGACTCCATAAAAAAAATCTGTTTTAAATTAAGTGTTAATAGTTCCATATTCTGGTAGTAAACATTGCTACAGAGTATATATTCAGTATTTTGGGTCTCCATCTCACATTATGATAAAAACTCACAAAGGATTCATGATAAAATTTAATAAGATTCTAGTATAATCCATCCTCAACAGCAATGACAACTATTAGAATGTGAAAAAGTTTAACACTGTTTTTAAATGTTTTGGCACTCACGGTTCCTTGAAAAACACAAATATCATTCAAATAAAATACTGGTTTCTACTGTGCCGTACTTCAACTGGCAACATCAAGGTAGTGCATCAAGGTAGGCATTAGGCAACAGAACATTAAACATGTATAGTGCACGAATTGAACAGTCGTTTCCCACGTTATTTTGTACAAAAAACTTTAGCAACACGTCAATGTTGTGAATTATTAACAATCAGTGTATTAAAATCTGAGGTAGAACAGGCAAATAGTCACATCCTAAATTTGAGGTAGAAGAGGCAAATGATATTTGTAAAAAGGGGAACAAGAACAAACAAACAAACAAAAAACTTCAATACTCAGCTCAACAAATCCATTCTGAATGATTCACTCACTGAACAAATCATTCTTCAGCGTCAGCAGACGCCCTTTCAATGGTTTGTTGTCCTCAAGACACACCACAACTTTTTGAATAAATGTGAATGTAAGTTCAAGATTCTTTGGGTACTGTAGGTCTAGTGCATAGATGTACCCAAAGAGCAGGAGAAATGAGTCAGCCAAATTTGTGGGACCACTCACAAGTATTTCATCCTCCATGACAATACAGATGCTCTCAGGGCTGAAGAGGGACGCATCAGTAGTGTCATCCATGACGACTGTCAGGAGAGCCAATGGAGTGTCAGTGAGGTCTGGACCATCTGCTGACTATAAAACACAAATAATACAAGAATGAATTTAGCCCCTCAAAAATACAAATCATGCTAATGATGTCACTTAGCATTTAGACTGCAACTAAGCTACATGTTTAAACTATTTTCTGTACATATTGCTTATATCTTATGTTAGTTTCACACCCATCGGTTAACACTTTTTGAGTACTGGAATGCTTTATACTTACCTCTTCATAATTTCTACATGTCAGTTTGTAGAATAACAACTCAAGTGAACTTCATAAACAGGTCCTGGGGGGTATTCCAAAAGGAAGTTCAACATACTCTGAGCCTAACCCTGAACTCTGAGTTGACTTACCCTGTGAAGTGAAACTCTGAGTTTTCAGTTCCAGAACAGCTGATCTGAGTTAGGTAAGTCGACTCTGAGTATGTCAACTCTGAGTTGAGCCTGTGCCTGACGATTAGTAAAAAGCCATCATAAATAGAGCTCCAATACTGTGATCGACCATGGCAACAGGGGAGAAAACAGGAAGCAGATATTTTCTGGCCGCCGCCATAATAAAAATCACTGACAGTTTTAAATGCCGTCGTCTTTTTACTTTAAATGTAACATCACTTTCTTTTATATTAGCTTTTGAGGAAGTGGTTAAATGTTATTCAGTGTTTTATTTAATTAAATTTTAGGCTGTTTTATTTAATTTGAATTGGCTGAAAATGAAATATAAAATTTTTTTCACATTGGCTCCTCACTTTTTTTATTTGTCATATTAAAGTAAATGTTTATTCAGTAGATATTTTAACTTGTAGTAGCTTTTACCACCAACAGATGCTGTTTAACACACATCTGTGTCCTAACATCCTGCTGAGTAGATAAACATAAAGTGCTGCTCATCTCCACCACGTCCGACAGAGGGTCCTGAACTGAAAACTCAAGAGTCTCACTTTATAGGGTAAGTTAACTCAGAGTTCAGGGTTGAGCTCAGTGTTTGTTGAACCTACTTTCTGGAATAGCCCTCTGGAATGATTAACTCAGAGTTTTTCTTATCTCAGGGTTCACTCTAAGTTTTCACCTAACCTGCTTTTTGGAATACCCCACTTGTTCTCCTAGAGATCTTTGAGTGATGTTATATGTTTAAGCTGACTGGATAGCTAGGCAAAGGGATCGATAGTGAGGCCAGTACACTTACGCTGCAGGTCCTGAAGAACTTGGAGGCATCTTCACGCAAATAGACAGGAAGTGCACGAAGGACGAGGGCCCGTCTCATATTAATATCACGTTGTTCCTAGATGGACAAAAAATATCCATTACAATAGTAATTACACAAATGCAGAGCAAACACTTTAAAAAAAAAATCTAAGTGTTAAATAGCTTCATATTCTGATGGTGGTCATTGCTATAGATGGTAGATACAGTATTTTGGGTCACCATTTCTTCAGTAAAACATTTTTCCAATAAATAATTTTTTATTGTAAATACTTAAATAACTTAAAGGAAAAAACTCAAAACTGTAAACAAGATTTTTACAAAAACAGTAGTTATTTGGACTTCTTTAAACTGAAGCTGATAAAGTATATTTTTAAGGTACCTCTTTCTGATAGAATACATCTTGTCAAGACATTTATCTCTGATGAGATTGACAATGTTGTGTCAATTATTAGGGATGAGTCAGAACCAAAGTCAAAATAGAAAGTTAATTGTCTTTTTTTTTTATTTTATTTAAAACAGGCCGTATAATTTTATCTAAAGAAAAACTAATAATAAACCTTTGTATATATATATACAGTATATATATATATATATATATATATATATATATATATTGTTTACGGTGAATGGCAAAAATATGTTACAGCGTGATGTGTTGTCAACTTTTACATTTGCTTTTTGGTGAATTTATTGAAAATTTTTCAATATTCATTTAAATATTGGAAAAATTTATCATGTTCAAAGTGGGCATGCTCAAGAGTCATGTTGATTAATTGCTCTCAACAGGGAGAACACTAAAATAAAAAAAATATATTTATTTTTTTACCTGTGACTCCATAAGTAGGGCTGGCCATCTGCTCATGACATCTCTCACCCGTGGAGCTACAAGAGCTCCAACGATTTCTTGGCGACGAAGAGCATAGGATGTGTTCATGAGCTTGCCTATTACTAATTGGTTTCTCTCAGTCTTTTCGACTTCATGTATGATTTCTTCTCTCATTGTTTCCAGAGTGGCTGGGGTTTGATCCTTCGGTAGGTTAATGATGTAGTTGACCTCAGCTTTTCGAGCTTTCTTTATGTTTTGATGGGGGTGATCTTTGTCGGGGTTGTTTCGGCTCCGCCTCCCTGTGTTGATGGCTACTTCTGCAACCCCAGCTTTGGCCAGATTGTTACGGTAAGACGCAACCTTATACCCTATGTGACGTTTCCATCCCAACTCCCCGTCTTCACCAGTCGTCATTCTGAGACATGGATGAGCTGTAATTAAAGCTTTAGCAGCCATTGCCAATTCTTTTTCATGTGGGTATGGTTTAAAACTGTAGATCGTTTCTGCCATTTTTTTAAGGATTTCACTCTTATGTGACCTCTTTAACTTCAGCAATTTTCCTGATTCTTCATAAACATGATTTCCTTCTTCTAGAATATGCTCCATTTCATAACCAAAACCAGGAACAACAAAGTGATCAGGCCAACTCTTCTGCCGCTGTAATGCATGTGGGAGTATGTCTGTGTCAGAAGATGCAGTAGATGAGGTGTCACCTTCAGGTCTGACGACTCTCAACGTGCCCTTTTCTGGTAACTCCTTGATGTCCACCAGTAAACAAAGCTCACCATCAAAGTCCGGATCCTCATAGTGCAGGCTAAAGTCCTCATCCAATCTCGGCTTGAACCTTTCTTGCATTATTTCTTTCAGCTCCTTCACTGACTTTGGTCGCTCAAGTAGAGTAAGTTTCAGGGTGGTGTCTCGTGCAACATACACACATAGCACATGCTTCTGGGCAGCAGCCATCTTTTGGTTCCTAAAGACAGAAACACATTCATTTTCATGGAGAGTGAAGCGGACACACACAACATTTACATGTCCACAGACCAACTGGTCCACACAGCTCCAAGAGAATGTTAGTTATCTGTTTACGTCCTTCAACAAACATTCAGTTTAATAATATGAAACGTTTGGGTGTCAAGATCAATCTTCCATCTATGTTGTAAGCACAGAGAGGTGTTTTGTCATTTAGCTCTGATGGGGTGTGAACAGTCAAATTGTTTGGGAAAAGTTCATAGGATCTCAGGTGTTCAATGTAGTGTGTTGTGTGCTCTTGGCAAAGAAAGACAATTGTACCGTTAACCAGGAGAACCTTTTGAATTCTACAGTAATTAGGCAGTCCTCCCTCTTGTCCCACAGACAAAAACATTCCTACATCATAATCAGTTCCATCAATGCAGACCTTTGATGTACTGTAAATAAAATGGCTTGCTGTTATTTGTTCAATGTATGTCTTGGCGACATTTGGAAGCATTGATACCAGTACAGAAGAGACATTTGATGTTTGCTGGTGAGGTTTAAAGAATCCTGAGGCACTGAGGTGGTATGCTACCATGTATTGATGCCTGTCTGCAAGTGTTTTTAACACATTTTTAAAGTTGTGTGTGTCGTGCACAACTCTCTTAAAAAAACGGTGTTTACCCTCAAACCTCATCGTCCACAAGTGTACAAGGGGCCCAAAACGGCGTACAAGGTCAGGATAGTGTTCAACGTAGTGATGCTTAGGACGGAGTTTGAAATCTGGAAAAGCTTCCTTCAGCATCTCTTTATGATCCTGTATCTTAGATTGTAAATACTGGATGGACTCCTCTGTGAATTCTGAGCACAGCGATAACTCTACTACCTCTTTTAAGTCCATTAGCACAGTCCATGCTTCATCCTCTTCAGGAACTGCATTCCCAATAATTAAAGGGAGCAGTCTAAGCAATGTGGCATTTTCATGGCCATTACCTCCAATGCTTTTCTTTACAGCGAAGGACTGTGGCTGCAAGATTGTCAGACACCACACACATGACTGTTCCTTGAACTACCTTACCAATAGACTCGATGAATACCCCATCTTGTTCAAGGGTACGGAGGTCTCTCAACAAAGGACCAAGTGCTTTTTCATAGCCAAATGTCTGTATGTCAGCCAATTTACATAAAGCTGCAAGCTGAATCACATGAAGGGCTGATCGGTATTTACTGGGAAGATCAGCAAGCGTCCAATATACTGAACATATTTTGTGTATTTTGCGTGACGTGCCAAGTGGATTGGCTATTTCCAAATCATCAATGTACAAAATGAGTGGAATCTTTAACTCATCTGAAGACAAGAATGTGTTCTCTTTGAAGTACAAACCATCTTGGTGGCTTACATAATGACCGTTTTGTGCCACTTTTGTTTCCTTAAGTTTGTCCAGAATATCTGTATGATTGAAGATTTTTTGTATCATCTCAAGAATGGGAACATGCACTGCTGTGTGTCCTGGCTGTAGCAGATACTGTACAGGCTTTACTACAGGATAATTATTTTCGAAGAAGGTTTTCCTTCTCTTGGTTGAGGATAACTGCTTCCCCTTAGCTGTGGCACTAATAATAACATTACTGTCCATAACAGTACTGACAACCTCATTTAGAAGTGTTTCACTGACAGTGATGTCATGACTCTGTAAGACCTCTCTAATGTCATGTTTGACTATCGGTTGGGACAAGGAAAATATCTGAGTCAAATGTTCAACTATTTCCTGAGATGCCATGTCAGATACATGAAGAATAGATTGCATCTTTAGGAATAATGATGCCAAGTTATGGTTCAACTGGGCTCTTAAAGTGTCTGTGTCACACTGACTGTTTACCTCATTGAGGTCAAATGTGTCCGCAGACCCTGCACTGTGACTTTCAGCAAGTTCCCCAAGACTTTCCGCTGCAACTACAACTAGGGCACTATCTTTGTCTGCCAATACGACACATTCACCAAAGTCTGAATCACCACCATGTTCTCTACTTTTGTGTGCATTAAACGCCGAGTAGCTATTTGTTCTGTAATTACAGTTCTTGAATGGGCATGCTACCATCTCATGACTTCGTAAATGACTTCTCAAATGACCAAATAGAATTTCCTCAGAAAAGGGCTGCTTCAAGTTACACAAAGGACATGTAAAAACAACACAATCCCCCTTCAGTTGGATCTACTCTACGTGTATCATTATGAGATCTTGACAGATGAGCTTTCATTGCTCCGAATGATGGAAAAGTACAAATACAACTGTCATAGAAACATGGCAGGGGGGACACTCTTGAATATTGGCTATGCAGTACAGTATAGTGCCAAAATAATTGCCCGCGGGTATTTGATGTTGCAGAACACAACTTGCACTTCCACTCTATTGGGCCAACTTCAGCCTGCAATTTAAATATTTTCAATGAAAGTCTAAACCAAGTTAAACTTTAAGATAAAATGTGTGTCAAATATATCAAAAACATTCACTGTACACTTAATTTTAGTAAAAATGAAAATGTTAAAAGATGAGCAATTTAGTTATTAACAAGCAAAGCATCAAAGTTGTGTGCTTATAGATCTGCTATTTCTGTTTTTGTTTTAATAATAAGTATTAACCCTCCTGTTACCCTAAAATCCGCTAACAGCTTTTTTCCAGTGGGGCCATGTTGACCCCAGCAAGTGAAACCTCCAGAATATGACTTTTTGACTAAAATTGTGTCAGGTGATTTATACCTTTGTTGACTTGTTAAATAGGCCTTTTAAATAAACTGACCCTTAATGCAACTGGTCACAAAAAGGGTAGAGGACATAAAAAAAAATATCATGTTAATTTTATGTTTGCAGAGTTGTCCTCATTAAATTAGGAAAAGTCATTAAATCTGAAGCCCAAAAAATAATGTTAATCATATTTTTACAGGTGTTAAACATCGCATTTGGTTATATTGACTCCGAGGGTAACAGGAGGGTTAATAAATGGTTCAAGTGATCAACTGTGGACCCCACAGCTGAGATAAAAGCATTTAAAGAAATAGCAAAGTAATCACTGTGGAAACACATAAAATAAAACCAATTGTTAATAACACTCTTTCATAATACATCCTACCTGAACTGTTAAAATGATTTCAAGATGATCTCACAACCACACACTTGAGCCTACGAAGAAATACAAACACAAGTCTGGTTAGCATCATAACAACACTCTGACATTATGTTATTTAGCATTGTTCGTTTCACGCTAGCTCACACATACACACAGCTCGACAACGTAAAATACGGACACTTATTGAAATACGTATACTCACAGTACTCGCATGCATTACCGGCGAACAGAGATACCAACAACAACCGGCAGAAACCGGAAAGCAGGGATAAAGTTATGCTTCTGGCCCTCGCCAGAGAATTTAGACTTGTGGACCCAACTCCACCATCAGAATCCCGGGCAAACATGCATTATGGGAAATGTAGTTCATACAGGAAACCCGCTGATAACGTTTCACCGTTGTAAGACGTATCTGTCACATTCAACAACTTCTAAAGTTACATTTACTTGGATTTGTAAACTTATTACAAAAAAAATCACTGTGCACATTGGACAGATGTATTCTCAGTTCCAAATTTAAGACTATTTATCGAAATTCAATAATAAAATAAAAACCTTATACCCCTATCTCACCTTCACGGTTTTGCGCGGTGGCCATAAGTACGGTTCATCATGATTTACCGCGAGTTTTTGGCGCTGTGATTAATTTTCCATCTTTCCGCGCGAAAAATTAAACATGTTTAAAAAAAAATTGCCAGTCCTCGCGGAAGCTTGCGGTCCTTACAGAACTTCGCGGAACGTTGGCGGGAAATCGCGGCGACTCGCGGTGCCTAACTCCGCATCTCACCGTCAGTCAAACCGCATAGGTGAGATAGGGGTATTAGCGTTACTTACCAAATCAGGGCTGATACTAAGACGGCGCTTAAGAAAACGATGGCAATAAGACTAACGAAAAAAACCGAAGTGGTGGTGGTTTGAAGCGGGGGGATAAAAGTGCGCATTGCAAACAAACAAAAACAAATTAAACTGTGTTCCACATCTACGCGGGATGGCCAAGACTTCCCCACATCAAGGCAAAATCAAAATGGCTGACTCAGCTTTCCTGAGGGAGAGATAAGCCCCACCCACCAGTACGTTATGACGCTACTGTGTGGTTTCTAAACTTTTTGAACGTTCCACACAAATTAGCTATAAAATATGGAGCCCTATTCAATTAAAGTGGCTTAAATCTTAACTGAGCTTAACACTTTATAGTTTGGTCAACTGCATAACGACATTTGACTGTTATGACCCTATTAGTTATGAGCTAGTACAACTGTTTGGGATTACAGTGCTGTAAATGATGTCAGAAACAAGGTGGCAAAACTGGCTGTCAGAGATTAAAGTATTTCAAATAAGTAAATTCTGACTTAAACTTCACTTCTTCACACATCTAGTGTGAGGGTGATCAAACATAATCTCAATTGTGTGCTCTTATCCACCCAGATTAGGATAATCACCCTGAAATTGCAATCTGTTTATTAGACAGTATCTACAGAAATGCTGTAGTGTGGCATGCAAATATTGAGGCACTCTTAGGCAAAATGTATGTTAATATGAACAGTTAAGCATGTGGAAGGGTAAAAACATTTCTTTAATATTCTAAAAAATAAATATTTCTTTTATTTTTATCTTATACCATACATTTTCCATATGACAGAAAAGGAAAATGACTTACAGCAAATGTTTGGAATCTATTATTACTACTAAAGTCGTTTGCATAATACCTAGTAGCAAATATAGTTGACAAATATTACTGCTTGTAAGCCAGCTAAGAGTCTTTCAGTTCTTGTTTTAGGGCTTTTTGCCCATTACTGGGCCATCTTGCATGCACTGGTCTTTTGAGGACTATCCACAGATTTTAATGTTGTTTTGGTCAGGAGTCTATTGTGAGTTTTGAGGTGTGTTTATGATTATTATCCATTTATAGAAGCAATTCTCTTTTCAACTTCATATTTTTTACAGTAATGCTACGCTGAAAGACTCAGTCACTTAAAGGGGTCATACGGGCCTGCATGCACTTTTTCAAGCTGTTTGGACTGAAATGTGTGTTGGAAGAGTGTGTACACAACCACTCTACAATGATAAAGAGCCGCCCAGTGATTTTCTTTTCATTTATTAAAATAACATGCCCCTTCTGAAATCAGGCCAATCTCAAATGCCTGTCAATGTGTCGCCACACCGACAGAGGCCGCTCCTACTATAGTTGATTGACACTGGTGTTTTAGCAATGACCCGCCCCGAGTGAGAAGAAAGCTTTCGGAGATTGTTTTTCGCCGCTGGAGCAAAATGGCGCCTAAGCGAGTGTTATGTACAGTTGTTGGGTGTAATAGCGAACACAGCAGTCGTCATTCACTACCGACATCTGCGCCGCTGAGGATGCAGTGGGTGAATTTTGTTTTTAAAGCTAACGTCTCCGCCGATCTACTTAAATGCGTTCATGTTTGCACTAATAATTTTTCACCAGACTGCTTTATAAACGCGGGTCAATATAAAGCAGGTTTTACTACGAAGCTGCTCCTAAAAAATGGATCTGTACTAACGCTTTGTGTTCCTGCTTCATCTTCACCAGGCTCGGTGAGTGTAGTTCCTTTTACTATGACTCTTTGGAGATCGCCTTTTCTAATAATCACGATGAATGCAGAGTGTAAGTTAACTTATACTCTCATACAACATGGTTATGGCTTCTTCTCTATGTACATCCGTCTCTATATAATCCCTAATCGCCCGTTTATAATAAACAAAGCATTTAGGTGATTGTCTAGTTGCAAACTGTGTACGTAGTCGGAAAACTATATTATGCTTACCTTTGTAACGTTAGATGGTTTATAACGATGTCTGTCGAAGATTAAGAAGTCATGTAAACACATCAGTAAACACATCGCGTCCGTATCTCTCTCAGTAAGCTTCTCCGCTTTATGTTGTTGTTGCTCGCGGCAGCGTAACAGCCCGTTAATTCATGCCCATGCAGTGATGAGAAAGACAAACGGGTCGATGCATGTCCATTCTTTTAATTTCTGCATTGTCAGGCGATATTACAAACTTCTGGGTGGGTTACGTACTTAAATCAAACCAAAAACTACTTAAGAAAACAGGCTCAGGCTCTATATTCCAGCGTTTTCCAGTTTGGACTGCATTACCCACAAAGCATTGCCCGCACTGCGTTGTGTGCAATGCTTTGTGGGTAATGCAGTTCAAAGCATTGCCCGCACTGGACTACACACTCATGGCTATACCCCACGTGTGTTGTGAAGACACGCCCCACAGAACTGGGGAGTGGGCTCAGCAGAGATCATAAGCATTTAAAGGAGCATGTACTGAAACAGGTTGCTAAGAACAGAGCTATTTTTTACCAGGTAAAAGTAGTGTTTTTTTTTACACAACCATTGAGAATTTTTTATTAAAGTATATTACAAACTTTTCTTTAGGACCCTAAAGAATCATATTAACATTTAATGAAAAATGGGGGTGGATGACCCCTTTAATATAGAGACCAAAAATTCAAAACACACTGAATACACAGCCGGCACCTCTGATCTGAAGCTAGGAATGTTAAATATTAGATCTCTCGCATCTGAAGCAGTTCATTATTGTTAATTAAACTATCACAGATCAGGAGTTTAATATATTATATTTAACAGCAACCTGGATTAAAGACAATGAGTATGTATCTCTAAATGAAGCTAGTCCTCCTGAATACAGCTACATACACCAGCCTCGGCTAACTAGTAGAGGAGGAGGCCTCACAGTTATTAACAATGATAATCTGTCTATCGTACAAAAAAACACCGGCTCAAATTGAATGCATTTGAAGTTCTCTATAATAACATAAAAATGTAGCTACAAACAGTGTTGCCAACTTAGCGACTTTGTCGCTATATTTAGCGACTTTTCAAACCCCTTTAGCGACAATTTTTTTAAAAAGCGACTAGCGACAAATCTGGCGACTTTTTCTTGTGTTAATGGAGACTTTTGGAGACTCTGATGTGTCTGTACTGACTCTTCTCAACTTGCCACAGCAGCTGCCGCCGCCGGTCCCTCCCCCGTCCCAAAGCACTCACAGACAGGCCTGTCCTCTCGCAGGAGCCTCCCCCCCCCCAGTGTTAACTAGTGTTAGTGTTGAGGGGGGTCTGGAAAAAACAAAAACAAAAAAATTTGGACTACTCTGTTACATTGTTAATGTGGATGGTATTTAAAAAATGTTACAATGTTATGGTTAAACTGTACATGTTTTAAGGTTCTAAGTGGATTATAAGATTATAAAGATAAAAAAACAAGCAAAAAAACAACAACAGAAAAACAAACAACCAAACAAACAAAAAAAAAACTCCGCCAAAGTGTCTCATTTGGGTTACTTTTGCCGGTCCCAAGCCCGGCTAAAGGAGGAGGGTAGGAATTGTGACATTAAAAAAACTAAACTAATAACACTAGCTTTCCTGTTTTTTTATTTAGGCTATTATATATATTCAAAAAAAAAAAACAGAGGCCTACCATAAGCATGTATTATTCTTTTTCTATTCTATCATCAGCATTTGCTAAATGCACTGTGTATAAGCTAACTGAGACATGGCATAGCATTTGCATGTCTTTGCTCTTTTGTTGATTTTAATTCCATTAAATGTCCTCATTTATAAGTCCCTTTGGATAAAAGCATCTGCTAAATATGAAAAAAAATGGTGATATATATAGTAATATATATTTATATATCTATGTATAAAAACTACGACGGTACGATGGAGCTTTAGTGCCACGTTAAAAAAATATGTAAATCTACAAAAAAAAAGTGTCACGTAACTTTATGAAAGCCATATGACAGAATTGCATTATGCAAATTACGTGATGACGTCATCTAGCGACTTCTAGCGACTTCTATGACAGCCTATAGCTACTTTCCTTACTGACGAGTTGGCAACACTGGCTACAAATATGAAGTCAGTTCAGTCGATCCTACTAATTATCATTTACAGACCTCCAGGGCCGTATTCTGAATTTTTCTCTGAATTTTCTTTCAAACCTTGTCGTTTCTATAGACAAAGTGTTAATTGCTGGAGAGTTTAATATTAATTTTAAGAATCCAGAAGACCCTCTGAGAACAGCATTTATGTCCATTTTGGACCGGAGTGTGTCAGTAGGACCCACTCATAAAGCAGGTCACACTTTCATATTGCCATCTCAGGGAGTTTTTCCTTGCCACTGTTGGCCTCAGCTTGCTCACCAGGGACGATCTGACCATTTTGATTCATACACATTTACATTCCATACAAACTTAAATAATTCTTTTGATTGTGTAAAGCTGCTTTGTGACAATGACAATTGTTAAAAGCGCTATACAAATAAAATTGAATTGAACTGAATT
Organism: Clarias gariepinus; assembly: GCF_024256425.1. Classification (NCBI taxonomy): domain Eukaryota; kingdom Metazoa; phylum Chordata; class Actinopteri; order Siluriformes; family Clariidae; genus Clarias; species Clarias gariepinus. The sequence goes on along the minus strand of NW_026520998.1, from coordinate 865,457 downwards.
AAACATTAAAATTAAAATTATTGTTTGGATTAAGTATAAAAAATATAACCACAATTTTACAGTCTGGAGCTATCTCAGGTCACTGTCTTGTCTTAATTAAAGTATGTTATAGTAATAATATACGCACAGCACCGCGCTACCACTTTAAAAAAATTCAGGCTTGAAACCAGCCAATTTAAGTGATACAGATGATAAACTAACCACATCACATTAAACCTAGAATACTTCCTAGAAAACGTCTCGGGTTACTTTGTTGTAACCCTGTTCCCTGAAAAGGCGGGAACGAGATGCTGCGTGAAAACGCTATGGGAATATCTTTTCGTGTTGCCGGTTGTGAAGCATGTGTGTACCAAACACGCCAAATTTTGGCTTATATAACCTCGGTCAGGTGACGTCATCTGATTAGATGCACCTGCAGGTTATAAATAGGAGTGAGCCGGCAACATTCCTCAGATTGATTGTCTGAACGGACGTCCGGTCACGTGGGCAGTGCGGCATTGGGACGCAGCATCTCGTTCCCGCCTTTTCAGGGAACAGGGTTACAACAAAGTAACCCGAGACGTTCCCTTTCAAAGGCTACACTCGATGCTGCGTGAAAACGCTATGGGAACGAGAGTACCAACGTCGCCGCACTGCGAGTGTCTGGACCCCGCATTGTGTAGCGTGTGCGCACAAGGCTGAGAGGTCTCAGAACTATGTCTGGGAAGCTGACTCGAGGACTCGTGAGCCCGGAGTAACAGGAACATCCAGATTATAAAATCTAATAAATGTGTGCGGAGAGGACCAGCCCGCCGCGTCACACACTTGTTGCAGGGGAATACCTCTTGCTAGTGCAATGGATGAAGCAATCCCCCTGGTTGAATGAGCCCTGATTCCTAGAGGCGAAGTGAGCCCACGCGCCTCATAGGAGAGAGCAATAGCATCTCTCACCCAATGTGACATGGTCTGCGTAGTAGCGGCCGCCCCCCGGTTGCGGCCTCCATAGCAAATAAAGAGCTGCTCTGATCTACGCCACTGGCAGGTGCGGTGGACGTAAATCCGAAGAGCACGTACTGGACATAATAGGTGAAGTTTCTCCTGCTCCGAAGCTGTAAAAGGCGGAGGACAGAAGGCTTCAAGAACAACAGGGTGCATGTTTGAAAATGGAACTTTCGGAAGATAGTTCGGGTGAGGATGCAGAATGGCCTTGACTAGCCCAGGGGCAAAGTCCAGGCAGGATGGGGAGACTGACAAGGCGCGCAGATCCCCAATCCTCTTGAGAGAGGTAATGGCCATAAGAAAAACCATCTTAAGAGTCAGAAGCCTGTCCGGCGCTGACTCTAGTGGTTCGAAAGGAGTGTCAATTAGACCTTCGAGCACGATAGATAAATCCCATGAAGGGGTCGTGGCTCTAGTGGGTGGCCTCAACCGTTTAGCTCCACGAATAAAACGGGCAACTAAAGGGTGTTTTCCCACAGTAATCCCCTCGATTGGAGCGTGGCAGGCTGAGATAGCGGCCACGTACGTCCTAAGGGTACTAGGGCACAGGCCCGAGGACAGCTTATCTTGCAGGAACTTCAGCACTGAAACGATTTGGCAGTGGACTGGGTCTACCTGCTTCGTCATGCACCAACTTTCAAAAACATTCCATTTGAGGGCATAAGCTTTTCTAGTGGAGGGAGCTCTAGCGGCTAGAATAGTGTCAATAACGCTGGCCGGGAGACCAGCTTGACTTAGTTGGTCCCGTTCAGGGGCCAAACGTGAAGGTTCCAAAGCTCGGGTCGGGGATGAAATATTGTCCCCTGCGCCTGAGACAGAAGATCCCTCCTCACTGGAATCATCCAAGGTGAGCCATCGAGGAGAGATATTAGATCCGAGAACCATACTCTGGCCGGCCAACGGGGCGCTATCAGTAAGAGGCGCAAACCGTGTTGACGGACCCTCGCCAGGACTCCCGGGAGCAGAGATATTGGTGGAAACGCATAAAGGCGTAAATTGGGCCACGTATGGGCCATCGCGTCCAGACCCAGGGGAGCTGGATGAGTCAGAGAGTAGTAGAGAGGACATTGTGCTGTCTCTTGGGAGGCAAAGAGGTCCACCTCTGCTGTAAAGAATCTTTCCCAGATTTGGCTGACTATGTCGGAGTGGAGTTTCCATTCCCCGTTTGTCACAGCTTGTCTGGACAGCAAATCTGCTCCCACATTCATGTGCCCTGGAATGTAAATCGCCCTAAGGGACAGGAACTTGTCCTGTGCCCAGAGCAGAACCTGATGCGCTAGCTCGTTCAAGCGGCGCGAGTGCAGTCCGCCCTGGCGATTTATGTAGGAGACTACCGATGTATTGTCCACCCGCACTAGGACATGGTAGCCTCTCAGCTGCTGGAGGAAGTGCTGTAGGGCCAAAAATAAAGCCATCATTTCGAGGCAATTGATGTGCCATGCGAGAAGATGACCTCTCCAGCGCCCTTGAGCTGGACGGCCATCCAAGACCGCACCCCAGCCGGTAAGGGAAGCGTCTGTCGTTAGCATTTTGCGACGACAAGACGAACCTAGAGTGGGACCCAAGGTGAGAAACTGGGGTCTGAGCCACATAGAAAGGGTACGAAGTCCTTCGAGCGTAACCCTTATTAGCCTTCGGGGATTGGCCCTTGTATGAAATCCCCTGGCTCTTAGCCACAACTGAAAAGCTCTCATGTGCAGAAGGCCCAAAGGTATCACCATGGATGCAGCTGCAATGAGGCCTAAACATTTTTGAAAGTGATAAATAGTCACTTCCTGGTCTAGTCTGATTTCCTTGAGGGCGCTGAGGATGGATTCGACACGAGCGGGAGACAATTGTGCCCGCATAGTGATCGAATCCCATCTGACACCCAAGTATGTTGTCCTCTGAGCCGGAACGAGAACGCTTTTGGTAGCGTTGAGTCTCAATCCCAGCGAATGAAGATGAGCTAGGACGACATCGCGATGTCGGAGCGCTAGCTGCTGAGACTGGGCCAGGATTAGCCAGTCGTCTATGTAATTGAGAATACGGATGCCCTGGAGTCGCAAGGGAGCCAGGACAGCATCCATACATTTTGTATATGTGCGGGGTGACAGAGCTAGACCGAATGGAAGGACCTGATACTGGTAAGCTTCTCCCCCGAAAGCGAACCTCAGGAACTTCCTGTGTTGTGGCAAAACTTTTATGTGGAAGTATGCGTCCTTTAAATCTATTGTCACGAACCAATCTTCTGGTTGGATTTGCGAGACAATCATTTTGATGGTTAACATCTTGAATCTGTACTTTTTGAGATAGAGGTTCAAACCGCGAAGATCCAAAATCGGACGCAACCCCCCGCCTTTCTTGGGAACCAGAAAGTAGCGGCTGTAGAAGCCTGACTCCCTGTCTGGAGGAGGAACCTGTTCTATGGCTCCCTTCTCCAGCAACACCTGGAGTTCGGAGTTTAGCAGATGCGCTCTCTCCGGTATCACGGAAGTGTAGACCACGCCGTTGAAACGCGGAGGACGATGAGCAAACTGAATCCTGTAGCCTTTCTCTACAGTCTTTAGCACCCAGGGAGATATGCCTGGCAGTAGCTTCCACGCTGCCAGTTTCTCCGAAAGGGGTACAAGTTTTAGTGCGCGGGGGGGTGTTAGTGGTTCGGCATCCTGGAATATAGCAGGATAAAACCGAGGCACTAACATATCTCTGGAGGTCGGTGAGGTCCGAAACACCAGAGGCGGCGGAAACTGAACACCGACCCCCTGGGGGTGTCCGGGGGGGCATGCTCTTATAGGAAAGAGAGTTGAGTGCCGTTCCCCGGGGGGGATCACCCCCACAGTCCTGGGCATGTAGGCTTCAGGACTTAGTCTTTGAAAAGAAGACAGTGCGGCGATCTGATCTTTTGGAGGCAGCCTTTTGGGGGCGATGAGCCGTACCCCAGTCCTTACGGGGGGGTGCCCGGCTGCTGACGCTCTCTTTTTGTGCCTCTCGCCTGGTGAGATTTAGATCTGGCCGAGGCTGGGTGGCCGAGGGCCTCGACTCTTGAGCACGGCGTGGGAGAAATTTCCCAAAAGCCTGTTCATATAATTTAGCTTCTCGGAACCTAGTGGCGACGGAATTCACAGCGTCACCAAAAAGGCCGGAAGGTGAGACAGGGGCATCAAGGAGGAATGTTCTATCCTTGTCCTTGATGCCTGTCAGATTTAACCACAGGTGCCTTTCAGCGGTCACCAAGGAGGCCATGGAACGGCCGATTGCACGGGCTGTCTGTTTAGTCGCACGCAGGGATAAATCAGTAGCCCGGCGTAATTCATTGAATGCGTCTTGATTCAGTGTGCCGCTCGTGCTCAAATCTTTCAGCAGATCAGCCTGATACGCCTGCAAAACCGCCATGGTGTGCAAGGAAGCGCCGGCCTGACCTGCTGCTTGGAACGCTTTCCCTACCAGGGTAGAAGAAGTTCTACACGGCTTGGAGGGAAGTGTTGGTTTCTTTAATGAGGATGATGTTCCAGGAGAGAGATAGCCCGCAAGCGTCTCTTCTATCTGGGGCATCACCACATAACCTCGTGCTTTTGCATCAACGATGTTCGAATAAAACGAAGTCGATTGTACAAAAATACGGGAAGAAAAAGGATTTCTCCAAGAACGAGACAACTCGTTGTGGAGGTCATCAAAAAATGGGAGAGAGCGGTGTTTTGGCTCCATCTCCTGGCCACCCGACAGAAATCTGTCGTCTAATTTGGATTGTTTTGGGTGAGCCTGCTCCTGTGGCCAGTCAATATGCAGTCGTTCGACTGCACGCGTTATGACTTCGAGCAATTCCTCATATTCTCTTTCATCTTTTGAGGAGCGTTCTGAGGAAGCAACTTCCATTTCCACAGAAGCAGGAGAACGCGTCTCTTCAACACACCCGCGAGAAGCACCGGAGTGCGCTCGTGAAGTGGAAGGAGAGACATCGGGATCGGGGGAGAGGGCGAGAGAAAGGAGGGACTCCGTCTCTCGCGCCTCGGCCAGATCTGCTTGTGATCCCCATGAGTGCAGCGCGGCTCGTGGTTCCCTAAAGAACGCGAGACGCGCGCGAAGCAGCTTCATGGGGAGAAGATCACAGTGCTCACACTCTCCATTAAGCCCTTCGAGAGCGTGCTTTTCACCCAAACATTCGAAGCAGAATGTGTGCATATCGCCCTCCGAAAGGAAATTTTCACAAGGAGGGGGACATCTAGTTCTAAACTCCGCCATAATGACTGGTGAGTTTTATAGATTTAATTCTGCTTATTTTTGTTATGCTTGCTGACACACACACGCGCACAATGCGGTGAAGAAAAAAGATCTGAGGAATGTTGCCGGCTCACTCCTATTTATAACCTGCAGGTGCATCTAATCAGATGACGTCACCTGACCGAGGTTATATAAGCCAAAATTTGGCGTGTTTGGTACACACATGCTTCACAACCGGCAACACGAAAAGATATTCCCATAGCGTTTTCACGCAGCATCGAGTGTAGCCTTTGAAAGGGAACCTAGAATACTTCCTTTAAGGAGAGTGAACTAATTTCACTCATCTCTTCTTCAAAACTGTCAACCTGTGAATTAGATCCTATACCAACACATTTTCTTAAACAGATAATACCAGCAATAACAGAACCCCTGTTGAAAAAAATTAACTGTTCACTTAGCATTGGGTATGATCCTAAATCTTTTAAATTAGCAGTTATTAAACCGCTAATTAAGAAACTTGACCTCGACTTATGTCAGCTGTCCAAATACAAGCCAATATCAAACTTCCCCTTTATCTCTAAGATTCTGGAAAAGATAGTAATGGAGCAGCTTTGCTCATATCTACATAGAAATGGCATAAGCAAACTATCAGTCAGAATTTAGCCATCATCACAGTACAGAGACAGCATTTGTTAAAGTAATAAATGACCTCTTACTGGCCTCTGATCAGGGTTGCGTGACTATACTTGTGTTACTCGACCGCAGTGTAGCTTTTGACACTTTTAAAAAAGTGTAGCTTTTTTAGTATTTTCCTTCACAGATTAAAAACCGTAGTAGGAACTAAGGGAACAGCTCTCTCGTGGCTTAGATCCTATTTGACTGATCGTTATCAGTTTGTAGATTTAAATGGTGACCATCCTGCATGTTCTCAAGTAGAGTTTGCTGTTCCACGGGGTTAAGTTTTAGGCCCACTGCTTTTTTCTCTTTACATGCTTTCTCTGGGCAACATAATTCGTAAGCATGGTATTAGTTTTTATTGTTCATTAGGTCATTGTTGTTCACCTTTCTGGTTCAAGTGCAACAGTAGAAGACCTCGGTTTGATTATATTCAATTCAATTCAATTCAATTCAATTTTATTTGTATAGCGCTTTTAACGATTTACATCATCACAAAGCAGCTTTACACAATCAAAAGAACTAAGTTTGTATGAAATGTAAATGTGTATGAATCAAAATGATATGATTGTCCCTGATTGTCCCTGATGAGCAAGCCTAGGACGACGGCGACAGTGGCAAGGAAAAACTCCCTGAGATGGTAATAGGAAGAAACCTTGAGAGGAACCAGACTCAACAGGGAACCCATCCTCATCTGGGTGAAAACAGATAGCAGGGATTGATGTGCATAATAATATGCGAGACTGAAAGTTCAATATAAGAGGAGATGTGTAAGATTAAAGTCCAGTTTGTTCCTGGAGGCTCAGGTAGACTGTGAAAAATTTCAGTCCTGAACTATTGAGCGACTGAAGTCACAGGTCCTCAGAGAACAGCTGTCTGCATCAGTCGAGGACAGGACCACCTTCATGGAAAAGTGGAACCAACCCCAGTCACCACACGCATTCCAGGCAGACCACACGGGGGCATCCATGTGATAAGATCTCCAACCAGAAGCAGGACTCCAGGATGAGTTAGAGAGGTCCAGCGGGCAGAGGGGGTCTGGATCACTGGCAGCTCAGGAGCGACATGTATAGCTCGACAGAGAGATAGGTAGAGGAAAAAGGAGAGAGGGAGAGAGAGAGAGAGGAGAGAGCAGAAAAGGAGAGAGCAAAGAGATGGAGAAATAACAGTTAGGTATGGTCACAGTCGAACAATGTAAAAAGTGAATGTATATTTAGTGCAGAGTGCAAGCAGAGACTCCGGCAGGACTAACTATGACAGCATAACTAAAAAGGGAGAGCCAGAAGGAAACACAAACATGAGGGCTTCCAGAGATGTAAGGCAACCAATCACCTCACCGTCAACAAACCTGAGTGATCAATGAGAGTGGGGAAGACAGCATCCAAACATACCAGTTCACCATAATACTCTACGTCCATGAGTCCCCCAGATCTGCTCCTTTACCTAAGGCTAATCTATTTATAAAAATGCTTGGCTAAATAAATAGGTTTTTAGCCTGGACTTAAACACTGAGACTGTGTCTGAGTCCCGAACACTATTTGGAAGACTATTCCATAACTTTGGGGCTTTGTAAGAAAAAGCTCTGCCCCCTGCTGTAGTTTTAATAATACGCTGTACTGACAAGCAGCCTGCATCCTTTGATCGAAGTAGGCATGGCGGATTGTAAGACACTAGCAGTTCACTCAGATACTGCGGCGCGAGACCATTTAATGCTTTATACGTCAAGAGTAGTATTTTAAAATCGCCAAAGCCAATGCAATGTAGATAAGATAGGGGTTATGTGCTCATATCTTCTGGTTTGAGTGAGGACTCTCGCTGCTGCGATCTGGACTAATTGAAGCTTGTTTAAGCACCTAGTTCAACAACCAGACAGTAAGGCGTTACAATAATCCAACCTAGACGTGATAAAAGCATCAACTAGTTTTTCTGCATCGTTTAGTGACAATATATTTCTTATCTTGGCAATATTTCTGAGGTGAAAGAATGCTATCCTGGTAGTATTATCTACATGTGCTTCAAATGAAAGGCTTGAATCTATAATCACACCGAGGTCTTTTACTGTTGCACTTGATGGAACAGAAAGGCCATTTAAAATCACATTGTGATCAGAAAGCTTACTTCTAGCTGCTTGTGGTCCTATGACTAGAACTTCTGTCTTATCAGGATTAAGCAGAAGGAAATTAATTAGCATTAAAACCCCTTATGTCCTGCACACATTGCTCAACTTTAGTAAGCTGGTTTTTCTCATCTGGTTTTGCTGAAACGTATACTTGTGTGTCATCAGCATAACAATGAAAACTAATACCATGTTTACGATTTATGTTGCCTAGAGGAAGCATGTAAAGGGAAAAAAGCAGTGGGCCTAAAACAGAACCCTGTGGAACACCAAACTCAACTTGAGAACATGAGGAATGGTCACCATCTAAATCTACAAACAGGATCTGAGCCATAAGAGGGCCGTTCCCTTAATTCCTACTACATTTTCTAATCTGTAAAGGAGAATATTATGATCAATAGTGTCAAAAGCTGCACTGAGGTCGAGTAACACAAGTATAGTGACACAACCCTGATCAGAGGCCACTAGGAGGTCATTTACTACTTTAACGAGTGCTGTCTCTGTGCTGTGATGAGGCCTAAATCCTGACTGATACAATTCATGTATGCTATTTCTATGTAGATATGAACATAGCTGTTGTGATACTACCTTTTCCAGAATTTTAGAAATAAACGGGAGGTTTGATATCGGCCTGTAATTGGAAAGCTGACAGGGGTCAAGGTCAGGTTTTTTGATTAGTGGTTTAATAACTGCTAATTTAAGGAATTTAGGGACATACCCACTGCTGAGTAAACAGTTAATTACTTTTAACAGGGGTTATGTTATTGCTGGAACTATCTGCTTGAGAAAATGTGTCGGTATCGGATCTAATTCACAGGTTGACGATTTTGAAGAGGAGATGAGTGAAATTAGTTCACTCGCTTCAAGGGGAGTAAAGTATTCTAGGTTCTGATGTGATGTGATTAATTTATCATCTGTATCACTTACATTGTCTGGTTTTAAAGCCTGAATTTTTTGCCTAATATTTATGATTTTGTTATTGAAAAAGTTCATGAAATCCTCACTATTGTATGTCGTTGTTGTGGAGATTTCTGCAGTGGTCTTGTTTTTAGTTAATTTAGCTATGGTATTAAATAAAAATCTAGGATTATTTTTGTTATTTTCTATAAGAGTGGAGAGATACATTGACCTAGCAGCACTGAGAGCTCTTCTATAGTTCAGGATGCTCTCCTTCCATGCTATTTGGAAAACTAACAATTTAGTTTGACGCCATTTGCGTTCTAATTTCCGAGCGGTTTGTTTTAGAGTGCGTGTGTGATCGTTATACCAAGGAGCAAGTTTCTTATCTCTAATCATTTTTCTTTTAACTGGAGCTACATTATCTAAGCTATGACGAAGTGTTGACTCTAGATATTCGGTCGCTTGATCGAGTTCTGTGAAATCAGATGGCGATCCAATCAAAGTTGATAACTCTGGAAGATTATCGATAAAGCTCTGTGTGGTATTTGATGTGAATGTACGTTTAAGGCGGTAGCGCGGTGCTGTGCGTACATTATTACTATGAGATACTTTAATCGAGACAAGACAGTGATCTGATATAACTTCAGACTGTGGAATTGTAATTATGTTTCTTATACTCAATCCGAAGGATAATATTAAGTCCAAAGTGTGACCTGCTTTATGAGTGGGTCCTACTACACACTGATTTACTCCTACTGAGTCCAGTATGGACACATTATAGATCCCAGCTGTCACAAAGTGACCTGTCCCTGTTGGTTTGCACAGCACTTACACACACACAAACACCACATCTTATCTCACTCCTCCGTAATCTCCTGCTGAAGCGCTGTGGGTGCACACGCACTCCATTTGCATACTGGATTCACATACAGTACACGCAAACATATCCACTCCTTTTTAATTTCCCAACAGTAATACACGCTGTGCATAACACATACTAGTGATGGGACGTACTGTGCCGGTGCTTCAAAGTGTGTGTCGAGAAATCCCGGAACTATTTAGTGAAGCATGTTTCAAGGCTTGTATTGTTTACGGCGACGGACATCATGAATGACGTTTGAAGCCTCGCTGCAATTAGCGGTTCAGGAAGTGGTTTGAATCTTGCTGTCATGTAGACATAGATAAAGCCCAAGCCCGTTTTTAGGGGCTCTGAATGTTATTCCTGGTTTATATTTCCTTAGTTATTATGGGTCTTTTGCTTTATTGATTTTTGTGTTCCCTGCCTTTATATATATATATTATGTTGTTTTAACACATTAACACATAAAAATTAACAAAAAAATTATATGTGAAAGTAAATAAATTGCCCTCCCATCTTCTTTCCTCTTTTCAGTAACACTGCCTCAGTTTGAAAAGAGTTAAACACATCCTGCCAGACTCACATTAACCTAAAATATTATTATTATTATTATTATTATTATTACTATTACTATTTCATCTTCTTAGTAACATTGTCCCAGTTGGAAAACATAACTGTCCATCTCTCCCATATGACAGACATAATGAAACTTTGGTATGTGTGCTACTGCCATGGAACATTTATCAAAATGTAACAGGCATGAAAATACACTATTTTCTATACATTATACTATAACACATTTTATTTAAAAAAAATCACAAGCACGTTAATAAGAGGAGATTATAAGAGATGATTCAAATGCGCCATTATTCAATTCAATTTAATTTTTTATTTGTATAGCGCTTTTAACAATTGTCATTGTCGCAAAGCAGCTTTAGACAATCAAAAGAATGATTTAAGTTGTATGGAATGTAAATGTGTATGAATTAAAATGGTCAGATCGTCCCTGATGAGCAAGCCGAGTGCAACAGTGGCAAGGAAAAACTCCCAGAGATGGTAATAGGAAGAAACCTTGAGAGGAACCGAACTCAACAGGGAACCCCTCCTCATTTGTGTGAAACAGGAAGGCAGAATTGATCTGCATTCATACTGTGTGTTAAGTGGCAGGCAGTTCAGCTATAACAGTTGATGGTAATTGATGATGTTAATATGGAGTCCAGGTAGTTATTAGAGGCTTAGGTAGACTTGTAGGAAATTCCAGTGACTGCAGCCAAGTCAAGTCCTCAGAGAAACAGCTGTAAACATCAGTCGAAACCAGAACTGTCTTCATGGTAGAGTAAAACTGTCCCCAGACACCAGACGCATCCCAAAGAGACACAGAGGGAATCCATGTGACGAGATCTCTAACCAGAAGCTCAGGAACGACACAGAGAGGAAAAGAGAGAGAGGGGGAGAGAGAACAGAAGAGGGGAGAGCAGAAGAGGAGAGATTATCAGTAAAGTATGGTCAAAGTCACATTATACAGATGTTACTCATGCGGTATTCTGGTTTTACCGCCACGCCTCACGGTGGCGACATTTGGGTTTGTGCGTTTGGTGGCTTCCACAGCTGAGTGGCGCTATATAACTACAGACTGCTGCCTCGGGCATCAGTTCATTCTCTGCAGGATTAATAAGCCGTTAGAGCTGCACATTGTAGCGGATAAAATCAAGTGAAACATTGTAGTTAAACGAATTCATAATCACAGTATTAAAATTACAGTACAAATGTAGAATTCAAATGAAATTAAATCTTATTAGGATCGAATTTAAGCAAAGTAAACGTTAGCCTTTAGATTTTATCATGTGTAACTAGAAAAGCTACGCATATATGTTTTTTGTCATCTTATATTTTGTGTTCTTTAAATTTGTAGTAGATTTATTAACTGAAATAAATGAAAATAAATTACCATAAAAATTGTAACATTGTCTCCCCTTTGATCAAAATGCTCCCGAAATGAGCCGACACGAGCAGCTTTGTTTTAGTCATAATATTTCTCTGTCATAAAAGAGAGGCGATATATACTTAATTAAACACTTCATTTTTTTTTAAGTGAAAGCGCGCGCGATGTGAGCAGCTTTAATTAATGATAATTAAATAATTATTAAATGGTGGACATAAACAGCAAAAAGAACAATATTATTTTACTTTTGATTATTATTATCATGTTATTGAATGATTATTTGAAACTGAAGCCCTTCGTGTGGATTCATGCCACGAGTCATTTTATCATACAAAAATTATTACGTTGTGTGTGGATTCCAAAATTGACATTTTTGCCATTTTTTTTAAATCACTGGAATGGAAGAGATAGAAAGTTTCCTTATTATAACACGCCTTGTATTGTTTTTAATCGCTTAATACACAACCCATAATTTTTAATGCTATTTTACAAAGGGAAAATACAAATGGAATAATTTTAATTGGTTTATTTATTTATTTTTAAATAAAATCTAATATTAAAACATTGTAGAGTAATTAAAAACAGTGTAGAGTGATTAATAACATGCACGTTATGATAAGAAAAATCTCATTCCGGGGATTAAAAACGGTAACAATGTAAATTTTAGAATGTAAAATCCAGAAGATTTTAAATTCACACAAATTTAAGGTTAGGCCTGAAGCAAGATCCAAGATCCTCCCTAGTTTGCTGAAACCATGCACAGTGGGGAGGGGTGCATTTTAGTTTCTCCGAGTGTAAAGGTGAGAACAGCCGATTCACACCTGGGGAAGGTGTATTTTTTGCATTTGAATGTGTCTGACATTGCAAAGCACACACAGTAACACTGCAAGAACAACAATCTAAAGTAAATAGAAATAAGAGGCCCTGATTATACCGCATAACTATTATTTATACAACAAAGTTCCAGCCGCAATATACTATACTATAACCATATTATACCAAAGATAGAAGTCTATATTTAAGCATTAAGCATACCTTTAAACATAATTTCAAAGGTATATGTATGTGCAAGTAAGCTAAAGATAATTTAGTATTTACATATAACAGTGGCAAGATGCAATGAAATTTTTTGAATATATATTTAAAGCGACATTGTTTAAAGTGACATTGTTAAGAGTCCAGTAGTTGTGGTGAGTGTATATTGGTGTGTGCAGAATGTCAGCATTTCAGAAGCCTGATGGCTTGTGGATAGAAACTGTCTCTGTATCTGCTGGTGCGGGTCTTGATGCTCCTGTACCGCCTGCCCGACGGCAGGAGCATGAAAAATCTGTGGCTGGGGTCAGAAAGGATCCGCTGCATCTTCCTCCTACAGCACTGTCTGTAGAGGTCCTGCATAGCTACCAATTCAGTCCTGGTGATGCGCTGTGCTGATCTCACCACCCTCTGCAGAGCTTTGCGATCTAAAGCATTACAGCTGCCGTACCAGGTGGTGATACAGCCAGACAGAATACTCTCGATGGTGCATCGATAGAAGTTTGTGAGTATTCTGGGGTCCATGCCGATCCTCCTCAGACGCCGCAGGACGAAGAGCCGCTGTCTTGCCGCTTTAGTGATCACACCAATGTGGTGTGACCAACTCAGATCCTCGCTGATATTGATGCCCAGGAACCTGAAGCAGCTGACTCTCTCCACCTCTGCTGCCTCGATGTGAATGGGGGTGTGGCTACCTCCCTGCAGTCTCCTGTAGTCCATGATGAGCTCCTTAGTCTTGCTGACATTGAGCAGCAGGTTGTTGTCGTGGCACCATGATGTCAGGGCTCTCACCTCTGCCTTGTATGCCGCCTCTCTCCAGCAGAAATGCAGCCGATGATGGTGGTGTCGTCTGCAAATTTGATGATGGTGTTGGAGCTATATGTTGCTGTACAGTCAAGGGTGAACTAAGTGTGCAGTAGGAGGCTGAGCACACATCCCTAAAGGACACCGGTGCTGAGTGTTTGTAAGGATGAGGTGATGTTGCCGATCCGAACCACCTGAGGTCTGTCTGTCAGGAAGTCTAGGATCCAGCTGCACAGGGAGGAACTGATGCTCAGGTCGCTGAGTTTCATGACCAGTCTGGATAGTATGATGGTGTTAAAAGCGGAGCTATAATCGATGTACAGCATCCGCATGTATGTGTTCCTCTGGTCCAGGTGGGAAAGGGCAGTGTAAAGTGCAATTGCTATTGTATCATCAGTAGATCTATTTGGCCTGTAGGCAAACTGGAGCGGATCAAGTGAAGCAGGGAGTAAGGATGTTATGTGAGCTTTGACTATGCACTCAAAGCACTTCATGGCAATGGAAGTGAGTGCTACTGGGCGACAGTCATTTAGGCAGCTCACACCTAGTGTTATTAAGTTATTTTAATGTTCTATTTTGTAGGTCTATTTTCCCAGTTTTTTATATATTTAAATTTTGATGTCTTTAAATGTATTTTTTTTATATCAATAAACCGATACAAACAGAAGCTATATAACAGTTCATTCTTTGTACAAATAAAATCGTTAGCTAGTGAACTTAATTAGCTAGTCTAAATAAAAAAAAAATTTTACAAGCCCTTGAGCTGTCCAGTCAGTTTCCTTGCTCTTTTTCCTGACACATTCATAATCATTAGTCTACTTTTGCCGGTCCACTACACCGCTAAAACATATTTGTATATTATGACTGAGATAAGGCGGCTCACATCAGCAAGCGTTTCACCCAGCGCCGCAAAGACAGCGCTTATTTAACACGTATAAATGTAAAAAAAAATTATAATAAAAATAAAATAATAAATAAAATAGAAAAAATTCTAACATTGTCAGGACGTGCTACTGCGTCCGCAGATGTCGATGTGTTTTTGCGTTATTATAAGAATTAAATGCAGTAGGCTGTTATGATCATCATAATGTTCTTAAATAAATAATAAAAACATTTTAACAAATTACATTTTTACATCCCAGCACCCCCGCTGCACTGTATCACTGCCGGCAAAAACCTTATAAAATAAGCTTAAGTTATTTTAATGTTCTATTCTGTAGGTCTATTTTTCCAGTTTTTTATATACTTAAATGTTGATGTCTTTAAATGTAATTTTTTTTTATAAAAACAATAAACCGATACAAACAGAAGCTTTATTCAATTCAATTCAATTCAATTTTATTTGTATAGCGCTTTTAGCAATTTTCATTGCCGCAAAGCAGCTTTACATAGTCAAAAGAATTATTTAAGTTTGTATGAAATGTGAATTTGTATGAATCAAAATGGTCAGTTTGTCCCTGGTGAGCAAGCCGAGGGCGACAGTGGCAAGGAAAAACTCCCTGAGATGGTAATAGGAAGAAACCTTGAGAGGAACCAGACTCAACAGGGAACCCATCCTCATTTGGGTGAAACAGAAAGCAGTAAATGATCTGCATTTATACAGTGTGTAGGGTGGAAAGCAGTTCAGCTATAATAGCTGATGTTAATTGATGTTATTATGGAGTCCAGGTAGTTATTGAAGACCCAGGTAGACTTGTAAGAAGTTCCAGTCATGAACTATCGAACTGTCAAGTCCCCAGAGAAACAGTTGCCAACACCAGTCAAGGCCAGAACCATTTTCTAGGTGGAGAGAATCATCCCCAGACACCAGACGCATCCCAGAGAGACACACGGGGCATCCATGTGACGAGATCTTCAGCCAGAAGCGGGGCACCAGGATGGGTCAGACAGGTCCGGAGGGCAGAGGGAGTCTGGATCACTGGCAGCTCAGGAACGACATGTGTAGCTCGACAGAGAGAGAGAGAAAGAGTGAAAGAGGGGGACAGGAGGAGAGAGGAAAAAGAAAGAGGGGGGGAAAAAGAAGAAGAGGAGAGATGGCAGTTAGGTATGGTCACAGTCACACAATGTATAATGTAAATGTATATTAACTGTAGAGTGCAAGCAGAGACTCCGGCAGGACTAACTATGACAGCATAACTAAAAGGGAGAGCCAGAAGGAAACACAAACATGAGGGCTTCCTGACATGTAAAGCAAACAATCACCTCACCGTCAGCAAACCTGAGTGATCAATGAGAGTGAGGAAGACAGCATCCAAACATACCAGTTCACCATAATACTCTACGTCCATGAGTCCCCCAGATCTGCTCCTTTACCTATGGCAAATCTATTTATAAAAATGCTTGGCTAAATAAATAGGTTTTTAGCCTGGACTTAAACACTGAGACTGTGTCTGAGTCCCGAACACTATTTGGAAGACTATTCCATAACTTTGGGGCTTTATAAGAAAAAGCTCTGCCCCCAGCTGTATTTTTCATAATACGCGGTACTGACAAGCAGCCTGCATCCTTTGATCGAAGTAGGCGTGGCGGATCGTAAGACACTAGCATTTCGCTCAGGTACTGCGGCGCGAGACCATTTAATGCTTTATATGTCAAGAGTAGTATTTTAAAATCAATGCGAAATTTCACAGGGAGCCAATGGAGTGAAGATAAGATAGGGGTGATGTGCTCATATCTTCTGGTTCTGGTGAGGACTCTCGCTGCTGCATTCTGGACTAGCTGAAGCTTATTTATGCATCTAGCTGAACAACCAGACAGTAAGGCATTACAATAGTCCAACCTAGAGGTGATAAAAGCATGAACTAGTTTTTCTGCGTCGTTTAGCGACAATAAATTTCTTATTCTGGCAATATTTCTGAGGTGAAAGAATGCTATCCTGGTAATATTATCTACATGTGCTTCAAATGAAAGGCTGGAATCAATAATCACACCAAGGTTTTGACTTAATATAGTTAAATACACTTATGTTACTATAAAGAATTTCAAATGAATTAAATTTGTGTCTGTGTTTTTGTACAATAGTCAAATTATCATTGTGAATAACTGCGACGCCTCCTCCTCTACCAGTTAACCGAGGCTGGTGTATGTAGCTGTATCCAGGAGGACTAGCTTCATTTAGAGCTACATACTCGTCCTGTTTAATCCAGGTTTCTGTTAAACAGAGTATATCAAACTCCTGATCTGTGATAATTTCATTAACTATAACTGCTTTAGATGCGAGAGATCTAATATTTAACAGTCCTAGCTTCAGATCAGAGGTGCCGGCTGCGCATTCAGTCTGATCCAAGTTTGTGGTCTTTATGCTAATTAAATTACTAAAACAGACTTTCTGAGTCTTTCTAAATTTGATTTTAGCTCGGGGAACAGACACAGTCTCAATAGAGTGAACCCTGAGTGACGACTCTATGCAGCTAGCAGACGGTTGGGTTAGCCTGTCTGTCTGCTCCCTGGCCTGGGCTCTGGATTGTCACCGATTAACTAGGCCTTTTCTAAGACTATGAGCTATACTACAAGAAATGAGAGCAGCACCTTCCCGAGTGGGATGGACACCGTCCCGCCCTAACAGGCCAGCTTTGCCCTCAAAGGTCTTCCAATTATCAATAAAGCCCACGTTGTTTTCGGAGCACCACCTGGACATCCAGCGGTTCAGCGACCATAACCTGCTGTAAGTTTTGTCACCACGTCTCATTGGGATGGGACCAGAGCATACTACTCCATCGGACATCGCCTTCGCTAATTTAAACACCTCTATAAAGTTATTCTTACTAACCTCTGACTGACGAAGGCGTATATCGTTAGCTCCAGCATGTACCACTATCTTGGAGAACCTGTGCTGTCCTAGAGCCCTAAGATTACCTGCTATGTCCGGTGCTCTGGCTCCCGGGATACACCTAACCACTGCCGCTGGCGCCCCTAAAGGTCTAGCTAATTTCACGTGTCTCATTATAGAGTCTCCTATAACCAGAGCTCTTTCAGGTTTCTCGGTGGGTGCATCACTGAGGAGAGCAAACCTGTTGGACACGTGAAGCGCAGAAGAGGTGTGCTCCGGTGGGCTAGCCTTAGCGTTAGCTTTGGCTGAACGAGTATGCCGCCGAGTCGTCACCCACTCGCCCCGCTGTGAGGGCTCTAATGCCGGAGTCGGGGGCTGGTTATCTCCGCCTGCGGCACCCAGACTGTCCGCTACAGGAATAACACTGCTCTTACACTCTCTAACCCTCTCTAAAGTCTGGATGCGCTCCTCTAACGCTGATATCTTCTCCGTCAGAGTGCTCACCAACACACATCTATCACAAGTAAAATTACCGCTAACGACGGAGGAAGAATGTCTAAACATCCTGCACTCTACACACTGAACAAGCTGAATATTGGACATGATAACGTACCTGAGTCGGAGTTGTAGTTGTTTGGAGCTGAATTCCGTTTGTTGTTTTTAGAAAAAGAAACTCGCGCGTTCTCCAAAAAGCGCAGAAAAAGGCGAAGCCAAATAGTGAGAGATGTAAAAACTAGTTGCTATTAATATTATTATTGTATAAATGAAAAAAAGTATGTAATTTAAACGCTAACACAAACGCAAACTTTCGCGGCAACGATACGAAAACAGGAAGCTACGTGAATAACCCACTCAAGGATTGTTATAACAGTTCATTCTTTGTACAAATAAAATCGGTAGCTAGTGAACTTAATTAGCTAGTCTAAATATATATATATAATAAGCTCTTGAGCTGTTGTTAGTGCTTTTGTTGGCCAAAACAGCTAAAACATATTTGTATATTATGAGGTCACGAGCAGCTTTGTTTCAGTCAGAATATTCAAATATCATAAAGAGAGGCAAAATATACTTGGCGATTAAACACTGCATTTTTTTTTCAAATGAAAGCGTGGCGATGTGAGCAGCTTTAATTATTAATAATTAAATAATTTTTCAATGCTGGACATAAACAGCTAAAATCAAGAGGATTATTATTCTTTAGATTATTATTATTATGTTCTATGGCTGTTTGGGTTCAGCGTTAAATGATTATTTGAAAATAAGCGCCTCGTGTAGATTCATTCACGAGTCATTTTATCATACAAAGTGTAAGGTTTTATAATGTAGTAAGACAATGTAATCTAATAAGAAAAGATTCCTGTGCTCTGAGAACAGACCCCTCACTGTGCTTCCTCATGCCTTCTGTGGTAACACCTTCTATATCCTGTATCCAGATGAGAATACATCCAAATGGCTCCTGTCTGCTAGAATCCTTTTGTTTAATCAGGAGAATGCAAATGTATCTCCTCTCACCTGTCTGTCTCCGGGTCCCTCTATGACCGACATGTTATTGACTGGTTCTTTTGATGTTCGGGACGTAGCACCGTTTAAATGTGCTCTCTTTGCTGAGAATAAACAGAGATCTGCAGACATCATGCCTGCGTGTGTGTGTGTGCGTCTCTTCTTCTCTTAGCTTAAAACTTAGCTTGGACATACATCTTCATTTAAAACCTAACACAAAGATTATTACGTTATACTCGGACCACTCCAAAATTTACATTTTTACCGTTAAAAATTAAAATGTTTTTACAAGCCCTTGAGCTGTTGGTTGTGCTGTTTTCTTTATTAATACATTTACATTTAGGCATTTAGCCGACGCTCTTATCCAGAGCGACTTACATTTTTATATCATTACACATCTAAGCAGTTGAGGGTTAAGGGCCTTGCTCAAGGGCCCAACAGTGGCAACTTGTTGGTTGTGGGGTTTGAACCTGGGATCTTCCAAACCGTAGTCCAATGCCTTAACCACTGAGCTACCCCTGGCCCCTGATAATAATATCTATTGCTGATAATAGCAATAGACAAAAAGAAACAGAGAGTCTGTCTAAACAAAATTAATTGCAGCCGTTTTGGGACATTGCAAATGTCCCTTTGCGCCACCTGGGGGTCATTTCACAAATTATTTTAAATTGCAACTGATTTATTTTGGCTGTTGCCGTTCGGCCACGACAGAGTGTGCGGCAGTCATAGACATTCCGCTTGAGTAACCACTGTACATTATGTAAATGTATATTTAGTGTAGAGTGCACCCAGGGACTCCAGCAGGACTGTCTATAACATTGTGATCAATGAGAGTGGGGAAGACTCCTGTACATGAGTCCACCATATCTGCTCCTTTACCCAAGGCAAATCTATTTACAAAAATGCTTGATTAAATAAATAGGTTTTTAGCCTAGACTTAAAGGGGTCATACGGGCCTACATGCACTTTTTTAAGCTGTTTGGATTGAACTGTGTGTTAGGAGAGTGCATACACAACCACCCTACAATGATAAAGAGCCACCCAGTGATTTTCTTTTTATTTATTAAAATAACATGCCCCTTCTGAAATCAGGCCAATCTCAAATGGGTTGCAATGTGACGCCACACCAACAGAGGCTGCTCCTACTATGGTTGATTGACACTGACACTGGTGTTTTAGCAAAGACCCGCCCCGAGTGAGAAGAAGCTGTTGCCCATTTTTTTTCGCCGCTGAAGTAAAATGACGCCTAAGCGAGTGTGGTGTACAGTTGTTGGGTGTAATAGCGAACACAGCAGTCGTCATTCACTACCGACATCTGAGCCGCTAAGGACGCAGTGGCTAAATTTTGTTTTTGAAGCTAACGTCCCCGCCGATCTACCTAAATGCGTTCATGTTTGCACTAATCATTTTTCACCAGACTGCTTTATAAACGCGGGTCAATATAAAGCAGGTTTTGCTATGAAGCTGCTCCTGAAAAATGGATCTGTACTAACGCTTCGTGTTCCAGCTTCATCTTCACCTGGCTTGTGAGTGTAATTTCTTTTTCTATGAATCTTTGCAGATCACCTTTTCTAATAATCACGATGATTGCGGAGTGTAAGTTAACTTATACTCTCATAGAACATGGTTATGGATTCTTCTCTATGTACATCCGTCTCTATATAATCCCTAATCGCCCGTTTATAATAAACATTGCATTAATTGTCTAGTTGCAAACGGTGTACGTAGTCGGAAAACTATATTATGCTTACCTTTGTAACGTTAGTTGGTTTATAACGGTGTCTGTCGAAGATTAAAAGTCATGTAAACACATCGCGTTCGTATCTCTCTCAGTAAGCTTCTCCGCTTTTGTTGTTGTTGCTTGCGGCAGGATAACAGCCTGTTAAGTCATGCCCGTGCAGTGATGCATCGACTCGATTTGTCTTTCTTATGTCCATTCTTTTAATTTCTGCGTTGTCAGGCGATATTACAAATTTCCACGTAGGTTCCATACTTAAATTAAACCAAAAACTATTTAAGAAAACAGGCTCAGGCTCTATATTCCAGCGTTTTCCAGTTTGGACTGCATTACCCACAAAGCATTGCCCGCACTGCGTTGTGGGCAATGCTTTGTGGGTAATGCAGTCCAAAGCATTGCCCGCACTGGACTACACTTCCGTGGCTATACCCCACGTGTGTTGTGAAGACACGCCCCACAGAACTGGGGGGCTCAGCAGAGATTATAAGCATTTAAAGGAGCATGTACTGAAATAGGTTGCTGAGAACAGCTTTTTACCAGTTAAAAGTAGTGTTTTTTTTACACAACCATTGAGAATTTTTTATTAAATATATTACAAACTTTTCATTAGGACCATAAAGATCATATTAACATTTAATGAAAAATGTGTCTGGATGACCCCTTTAAACACTGAGACTGTGTCTGAGTCCCAAACACTACTCGAAAGGCTATTTCATAACTTTGGGGCTTTGTAAGAAAAATCTTTGCCCCCTGCTGTAGTTTTCATAAAAAACGGTACTGACAAGCAGCCTGCATCCTTTGATCAAAGTAAGCGTGGCAAATCCTAAGACACTGACAGTTTACTTAGATACTACGGCGTGAGACCATTTAATACTTTATATGTCAAAAGTAGTATTTTAAAATCAATGCGAAATTTCACAGGGGGCCAATTAGGTGAAAAGGTGTCATGTGCTCATATCTACTGGTTCTAGTGAGGACTCCCACTGCTGCCTTCTGGACTAAGTAAAGCTTGTTTATGCATCTAGTTGAACAACCTAACAGTAAGGCATTACAATAGTCCAACCAAGAGGTGATATATCATAAACTAGATTTTCTGCATTGTTTAGTGACAATATATTCCTTAACTTGGCAATATTTCTGAAGTGAAACAATGCTATCCTGGTAATATTATGTACAAATGCTTTAAATAGACTGGAGTCTATAATCACAGTGAGGTCTTTAACTTTTGCACTTGATGGAACAGAAAAGCCATTCAAAGTTATAGTGTGATCTAAAATCTTGCTTCTAGCTGCATGCGGTCCTATGAATAGAACTTCTGTCTTATCAGGATTAAACAGAAGAAAGTAAATTGACATCTAGTCTTTTATATCTTTTACGCATTGCTCAACTTTAGCAAGCTGGTTTTTCTCATCTGGTTTTGCTGAGACATGTAACTGTGTCATCATGCAATAAAAACTAATACCATGCTTACAGATTATGTTGCCTAAAGGAAGCATGTAAAGGGAAAAAAGCAGAGGGCCTAAAACTAAACCCTGTAGAACACCAAACTCCACTAGAAAACATGCAGAATGATCACCATTTAAGTCTACATACTGATACCGATCTATACCGATATACAGTGGTGTGAAAAACTATTTGCCCCCTTCCTCATTTCTTCTTTTTTTTTTGCATGTTTGTCACACAAAATGTTTCTGATCATTAAACACATTTAACTATTAGTCAAAGATAACACAAGTTAACACAAAATACAGTTTTTAAATTATGGTTTTTATAACTTAGGAGGAAAAAAATCCAAACCTACATGGCCCTGTGTGAAAAAGTAATTGCCCCCTGAACCTAATAACTGGTTGGACCACTCTTAGCAGCAATAACTGCAATCAAGCGTTTGCGATAACTTGCAGCGAGTCTTTTACAGCGCTTTGAAGGAATTTTGGCCCACTCATCTTTGCAGAATTGTTGTAATTCAGCTTTATTTTAGGGTTTTCTAGCATGATTTGGTAGACACAGTAGAATTCATGGTTCCATCTATCACAGCAAGCCTTTCAGGTCCTGAAGCAGCAAAACCACCCCAGACCATCACACTACCACCACCATATTTTACTGTTGGTATGATGTTCTTTTTCTGAGATGCTGTGTTACTTTAACGCCAGATGTAACGGGACACGCACCTTCCAAAAAGTTTAACTTTTGTCTCATCGGTCCACAAGGTATTTTCCCAAAAGTCTTGGCAATCATTGAGATGTTTTTTAGCAAAATTGAGACGAGCCTTAATGTTCTTTTTGCTTAAAAGTGGTTTGCGCCTTGGAAATCTGCCATGCAGGCCGTTTTTGCCCAGTCTCTTTCTTATGGTGGAGTCGTGAACACTGACCTTAATTGAGGCAAGCAAGGCATGCAGTTCTTTAGATGTTGTCCTGGAGTCTTTTGTGGCCTCTCGGATGAGTTGTCTCTGCGCTCTTGGGGTAATTTTGGTCGGCCGGCCACTCCTGGGAAGGTTCACCACTGTTCCATGTTTTTGCCATTTGTGGATAATGGCTCTCACTGTGGTTCGCTGGAGTCCCAAAGCTTTAGAAATGGCTTTATAACCTTTACCAGACTGATAGATCTCAATTACTTTTGTTCCCATTTGTTCCTGAATTTCTTTGGATCTTGGCATGATGTCTAGCTTTTGAGGTGTTTTTGGTCCACTTCTCTGTGTCAGGTAGCTCCTTTTTAAGTGATTTCTTGATTGAAACAGGTGTGGCAGTAATCAGGCCTGGGGGTGACTACAAAAATTTAACTCAGGTGTGATAAACCACAGTTAAGTTATTTTTGACCAAGGGGGGGAAACCACTTTTTCACACAGGGCCATGTAGATTTGGAGTTTTTTTCTCCCTTAATAACATAAACCCTTATTTAAAAACTGCATTTTGTGTTCAATTATGTTATCTTTGACTAATAGTTAACGTTTTTTGATGAGCAGAAACATTTAAGTGTGATAAACATGCAAAAGAATAAGAAATCAGGAAGGGGGCAAATCATTTTTCACACCACTGTATGTGTACAACATGAACACAAACTCAAAATCCTCCAGTTTCCTCACAAAGCCTTTGGCACAATCCAGTGTATCATCATCCATTGTTGTATCTGCAATGATGTTCTTAAATGTCTGCAGGAGGCCATCATAATTGTTTGCCACAGTGCTCACTATCCGTGATGTGAAATTCTATCGAGTAGGAGCGTTTCTGGGCAACCTTGAACAGCCTGCAGACTCCAGAAAAGATGTCCTCTTTGTGGATTATGAAAAAAAATGTGGCAAATCCAGAGAGTGATGCAAAAAAGATTCTGCACTCAGGCAAGCATTTAGCCCCCTGTTACAGCACCAGATTCAGTCTGGTTGCATAGCAATGCACAAACATTGCACTGGGGGCTATTGCTTTCACTTTGGCCTGCAGACCATTGAGATCTGGAGCCATGACAGCAGCCCCATCATAGGTCTGTGCCATAAGCTTATCCTTAAAATTGTAGCCCTGCATGTTCTCATTTAATATTTTAAAAACAGACTTGGCATCTTGCCCCCCAGAAACATAAAAAAATCCAATAAAGCGCTCCTGAATTTTACCTGCACTATCCACATAGCGAACAAGGACAGAGAGTTGGGCACGGCAGGATATATCAGTTGTTTCATCCACCTGCTATCCAAAAAAGGGAGCATCCTGAATTTCATCTCTGATCTAATCAGAAATGGTGGCTGCAAGAGCAGAGATCAAGTCATTTTGAATAGTATGGAACATACCAGAAAACACAGTTGAGGCCTCGAATTGTGTGGACAGGACAGAGTCATATTTAGCTAATGTTTCTGTGAACTCCCTGTAATTCCCCTTGTTGGATGATTCACTACTCTCATCATGTCCCCTAAATGATAGCTCCTGCCGGCCTAGCAAGGATGTCACATAATAAGGCGGTTTAGGAAGGCCCTGTGTCCTCTCAGTGTCCCACTTCTTCTTAGCTAGCCTCTTTCCCTGTATACACTCCTGGACTTCCTCATTCCACCACCAAGTCTCCTTGTCCACTTTCCCCTTACCTGATGATACACCAAGTACCCTCCTACCTGTGTTCCTGATCACATTGGCTGTAGTTGTCCAGTCAACTGAAAGCACCTCCTGACCACCCATAGCCTGACTTAACTCCTCCCTAAAGACTACACAACATTCTTCCTTTCTCAGCTTCCACCACTTTGTCCTCTGCTTTACCTTTGTCCTCTTCACCTTCCTCACCACCAGGGTTATTTTACACACTACCATTCTGTGTTGTCTGGCTACACTCTCCCCTACCAACACTTTTCAGTCACTGATCTCTTTCAGATTACAATGTCGACACAAGATGTAGTCGACCTGAGTGCTTCTGTCTCCACTCTTATATGTCACCCTATGTTCCTGCCTCTTCTGGAAGAAAGTATTTACTACTGCCATTTCCATCCTCTTTGCAAAGTCCACCACCATCTGTCCTTCTACATTCCTGTCCTGAAGACTAAACTTGCCCATCACATTTTCATCACCTCTGTTCCCTTCCCCAACATGTCCATTGAAGTCTGCACCAATCACCACTCTTTCACCTCTGGGGATGCCCTGCATCACTTCAACTAACTCACTCCAGAATTTCTCCTTCTCTTTTAACTCACATCCTACCTGTGGGGCATAACCACTAACAACATTGAACATTATCCCTTTAATTTCCAGCTTTTGACTCATCACCCTATCCGGTACTCTCTTCACCTCTGGAACATTCCTTACAAACTTCTCTTTCAGAATAACTCCTACTCTATTTCTTTTCCTATCCACACCATGGTAAACCAATTTGAACCCTGATCCTAAGCTTCTTGCCTTACTACCTTTCCACCTGGTCTCCTGGACACACAGTATATCCACCTTCCTTCTCTGCATCATATCAACCAACTCTCTTCCCTTCCCTGTCATGGTCCCAACATTCAAAGTCCCTAAAGTCAGTAACCTTCATTCTTCATTCCAAGACATCAGGACAATGAAAGGTTATTCATCACCATTTTTTTCAGGGCTATGCACAGCTGTTTTGGAGCAGTTTGAGACTGTTTCTCGGAGAAAGGCTTAGCTTCCTGTTTTTGTATCGTTGCCGCGAAAGTTTTGCGTTTGTATCATCCTTTAAATTATACAGCATTTCTGTTTATACAATAATAATATTAATAGCAATAAACAGAACAATAAACAGAATTCAGCTCAGAACAACTAAACAGGTACAATATAATGAATATTATTCAGCTTGTCTAGTGTATTAAGTGCAGGATGTTTAGACATTCTTCCTCCGTCGTTAATGTTAATTTTATTTGTGTTAGTGAGCACTCTAACGGTGAAGATTTTAGCGTTAGAGGAGTGCATCCAGACTTTAGAGAGGGTTAGCAAGTGCGAGAGCAGTGTTATTTCTGTAGGGGAAAGTCTGGGTGCCGGAGATGGAGATAACCAGCCCCCGACTCCGGCATTAGAGCTCTCACAGCAGGGTGAGTGGGTGACGACTCGGCAGCATACTTGTTTAGCCAAAGCTAACGCTAAGGCTAGCCCACCGGAGCACACCTCTTCTGCGCTTCACGTGTCTAACAGGTTTGCTCTCCTCAGTGATGCACCCACTGAGAAACCTGAAAGTGGTACATACTGGAGCTAATAATATATGCCTTCGTCAGTCAGAGGTTAGTAAGAATAACTTTTCAGAGGTGTTTAAACTAGCGGAGGCGATGTCCGATAAAGTAATATGCTCTGCTCCCATCCCAATGCGATGTGGCGACATAGCTTACAGCAGCTTATGGTCACTGAATTGCTGGATGTCCAGGTGGTGCTCCGAAAACAACGTTTGCTTCCTAGACAATTGGAAGACCTTTGAGGACAAAGCTGGCCTGTTACAGCGGGACGGTGTCCGTCCCACGCGGGAAGGTGTCCGTCCCACGCGGGAAGGTGTCCGTCCCACGCGGGAAGGTGTCCGTCCCACGCGGGAAGGTGCTGCTCTCATTTCTTGTAAAATAACTCAGAATCTTAGAAAAGGCCTAGTTAATTAGTGACAATCCAGAGCCCAGGCCAGGGAGCAGACAGACAGGCTAAACCACATTTTTAATTCATGCACACTCACATTCCATACAGACTTATTCTTAGATTGTGTAAAGCTGCTTTGCGACAATGACAATTGTTAAATGCGCTATACAAATAAAATTTAATTGAATTGAAGAAACAAACCTAAAAACTTAAGTTATGAACGAATCAAATATCTTTTCGATTAAGTATATAGGGCTGTCATACAAACGATTCTGGAAACCCAAATACTCTAAACGGATTAACAAATTTCTTTACGAAACCTTTGATATTCCACATGGGAGACTAAACGAATCTTTACTTAAGACAACTTAAGACAACACTCAGTGTAGTTACCGAAATCTTTGTTTTAGTTCTCATTCAGTGGCCACTTCCACATTTCCCTCACTTTTATTACATGAGCATAAGCAGTGAAACAATTTGCAGGTTTATAATACACCGCGGCCAAGTGAACTACGTTCCCGCCGATTAGGCGCGTTGTTCGTTGCCTAGCAACACTAAACTAAACAAGGCATAATCGTGGTGTTTGCTTCGGTTATGACATAGCATATTTTATTATCCGCTGTGGTAGGTCTGATTTAATTAAACACAATAATGAGGCTTTATATCCTCAGGAGGTGTCATTACATTGTTTTAGAGATAATTTCACGGAAGCTTCTAACAGAATGAACAAACTAATGAATTTTCTCAAAACGGTATAAAATAAAGTATAGCGAAATCCCCTAAATGTCCTTATAAAATATCTCTGATTATCAACGCCAGAATGAATGGCGAATTGTCGATATTTTACGAAAGCATATGTAACGAGATAAATGTTACACAAATATAAATGAGTTCTGAAGTTCTGTAAGTAAATCCTGTGTTAATGTGAATGCGCTTTTTATTGGTTACGCCGAGGGCGCTGTTTCCCACTGTGTTGAACGGTCTGCAGCAGAGTTATAGAGAACTGCTGTGGGTAAGTTGCAATCTGTTGTAGCTCCACAATGAAAGTAAAAAATATAATTTAACAAGAAATGTCAGGCACTGTTTGCAAGGTATTCAACAGCATAGGTACTGATTTGTCTGTCAAGTGTGTTTTCGTTTGATATATGTGGTATTTTGATACTTTTATTTCCGTTTTGATGGACCTGGTTTTGCCATGTGCCAATCTGCTAATGAAAGGCAACGTGTTCTGAATAGGTGGAGTTATAAAATTTTCGAGCTTGCCATTTTGTCTCCTACTGCTTTGTGTGCAGGTAATTATTTCTTTATCATATAATATGCATAAAGTTTCTTTGCAGTATTCTGTGCATTTTCTGTGGTTAAGCAAATGTTTGGTGCTATTAGTTTTTTTGTGAAAGTACTTAAGAAATGTCATGTTAATTCTCATGCATACAGAGTTCTACAAAATAGATTATGTAAGCTGTGTAATTTATGTAACATGCTTTACTTTATATTCAAACTTTTATTTTATTCCTGCATGATTTAAACTGTCTTATACGATGACAAAGCAATATTGAGAAAAGAGACTATGTTGAATTGTTTAGACAAAACTGTTTGTCCTGAAGGAAGTCACATTTCAGATTATTGTTTTATGTTTATTCATTTTGGTTATGTTAAGAGCAGAGCTATGGAGAACCGTGTGGGTGGAGTTATAACATTTTTGAGCTTGCCATTTTGTCTCCTACTGCTTTGAGAATCAAATAAATTGCGTCATCATCCAAGCCCTGAGTGTGTGTGCTAATGACGGGTGGGACAAAACAGGTCAGGGAAAGAAAAATCAAGAAGGTCACATTGGTGCCGTGACTCCGGTCTTCAATCAAGGTGGTCGAAGATCATCCTAACATCGAACCGGCAGGCCTGTCTTCCTTCGTCAGTGCACAGGACTTTCAGCTAAGCTTAATACATCTAGTAAAGACTCTTGAATAGACATTCTGAGGTGGTTTGTCAGTATTACCGAATTTAGGTTACACAGCATTTATAGAACATTGTGTACACATTTTTTTCTTTTTCCTTTTCTTAGTTGTATTCCTTTATTACATGATTATGGAAAACGCAAGGGTGACCGAATCTCGTTATGCGGGCACTTCTGTCAATGTTGGTCGAGGTAGAGGTCTGTTAGTGACACCAGTTCCTTTCCCAGACATTAGCCCTAGCTCTACTATGTGTAGTGTAAACAATGGTATGGGCATAGAAGCAAATGCAGTTCCAGCTCTGAATGCACATGTGAATTATGCCAGTTCTGAAACTGCTCAGCCAATAAACACATCTACGCCAGTTTATACCAGTGATATAATGAGTCAGATGGGTAACATAGTGCAGCAAGTAGGTCTGCAGCTTGCAGATCGTATCCTTGCACATTTAAATTTGCACAGTCACACAGAATCTGTATTAAAGCATAATCAGAATAATCACAACGATAGATTCACACCTGACCAGAATTCTGTGTCAGGTAACTTACAGATCTAAGTTGTGCGTCAGACGGAGGTCAAAGATCCTCCAATTTTCAGAGGCGACACATCAGACACTGTTACGCTTGATGAGTGGGTGGAACTCATGAAAAACTTTATAAGAAAGGGGTTTCTGCCGACTGAAGAGCAAGGTGAAAAGATCTTAATCCACCTGAGAGGCAGAGCCAAAGATGTTGTTAAAGTGGGGATGCTGTCAAGCGATTTGAATATCAGAACAAATCCTGATACAATCTACACACTATTAAGGTGTAGGTGACTGTGGACAGGGGTTTTCTGTTAATGAAATGCATGTAAGTTCTAGGACATGCTCTACGAAAGTTGAACAGGATTCAATTCAGACAAGACAGTCAGAAAATATGGCTCTGGAAAAGGTAATCGACATGCCGGAGAGAGTTTTAATGAAGCACAGTAGTAATGCACAGGCAACTAAAGAGAACAGGAGGAAGAGCAACTTGCTTAGAATTGCAGGCCTGAATGATACACCATGCTTAGTGTGCAAGGACACCTCACATTCAGCTTTTACTCGCTGCAAAAATCATAGGCTCTGTTTCCAGTGTTTCCAGTCCAAAGGAAAAGAAGGATGGTTCCTCACCCAACCAGCAGTCAAACTGAGTGATCTACGTGCGAGGGAGGATCACGTAGATCTTGGGAATTAATTTCCCATATCCAGTTTTGATGATGTAATGGATTGTGAGTCTTTAAGTCAAATGTTTAATAATGTATCTTCTGACAAAACAGTCATCTTTCAGGGTGTACAAAGAGTTCCAAAAGCTAATAGCTTGTTTTACACTTTTGTCTTAGTTGAGAAGAATATCATCTTTAGAGCTTTAATCGACAGTGGATCAATGGCGTGTACTATCAGCAAGTCTGCTGAAGAAAGTCTGCTGACAAGTAACCCAGATATGACAAGTCAGTCTGCACAAGATATTGTCATTGTTGGTTGTGGTGGTAACCAAGTTACCCCTACCGCAATCTATGTTCCCTTTCAAAGGCTACACTCGATGCTGCGTGAAAACGCTATGGGAACATCTTGTCATGTTGCCGGTTGTGAAGCATGTGTGTACCAAACACGCCAAATTTTTGGCTTTTATAACCTCGGTCAGGGACGTCATCTGATAGGACGCACCTGCAGGTTATAAATAGGAGTGAACCGGAAACATTCCTCAGATTCTTGTCTTCAGCTAGTTGTGAGCGTGTGTGTCTAACCAGCAAAAATAAGTGTTTAACTCACCGATAATGGCAGAGTTTAAACGAGATGTCCCTCCGTGTATATAATCCATATCGGAGGGCGATCTCTACACTTTACTGCTTCGATTAAGTGCTACGCGTGCGCCTCGCATTCCTTGAGAATCTTCGAGCCGTCGCGCATTCCTGGGGCTTAAACTCGTGCATCCGGCAGAGCAGTGAGAGACGGATTTAAAACTCCTTTCTTTTGCGTTCTCATCGGATCGGGAAATCCCTCTGTCCGCTCGCAAGCGCGCGCCGCGCTTCTTGTGAATGGGCAAGAATAAACATCCTCTCTTGCTTCCGCGGAGATGGTAATAGGCTCTAAGCATTTAAAAATAATAATAATAAAAAAAAAAAACCATAGACGGCAGGTTCTGTCGGGTGGCCGGGGGCGGCGCTCTCTCCCCTTTTCTTAGCAATCTCCATATAAGTTAACCCTTTCATGGAGTAAGCTGTATTCATCCCGTGTTTTCCTGCCATTAACTTATTTATTTATTTAAATATAATTGACGTAGAAACGCGGAGTTATGTGATGACACCCAGATAGAAGAGACGCTTCCAGGCTATCTCTCTTTTGGGACATCATCCTTCCCGAAAAGCTATTATTTCCTTTCAAGCTGTGTAGACTTTTTATCTTCCCTGGAGGGAAAAGCTTTTCAGGCAGCAGGTCAGGTTGGCGCATTGCACACCATGGCGGTTTTGCATGCCTACCAGGCTGACCTGCTGAGAGACTTGAGTACTGGCGGGGCTCTGCAAGGTAAGGCGTATTGGATTTACGCCGGGCCACAGACTTGTCTCTTCGTGCAACAAAGCAGACGGCTCGTGCTATCGGCCGTTTTATGGCTGCTATGGTCTCCGCGGAGAGGCACTTGTGGTTGAATCTCAGGGGCATTAAGGAGAAGGATCGTGTATTCCTCCTCAATGCCCCATCTCGCCTCCCAGCCTACTTGGCGATGTCGTTAACTCGGTCGCCACTAGGTTCATGAGGCGAAGTTTGTAAAACAAGCCTTCGGGAAATTCCTTCCCCGCCTTGCTCAAGAGTCGGGACTGTCGGCCACCCAGTCTCGACCGGGTCTGACTGTTGCGAGGCATGAAACACACAAGGAGAGTGTTTTTGAGCTGGGCACCCCCTCGCAAGATTGGGGTGCGTCACGCAATCCGCCTCAAAAGAGGTCAGACTATATCAAAAGAGGTCAGACAACCCAGGAGGTTGGTGTTCTTGCTCCGCCACCACTGGTGTTTCGGGCAACTCCAGTCTCCAATAAAATGTTAGTTCTTCGGGTTTTTCCTGCCGTGTTTCAGGATGCCGAACATCTAACATCCCCCCCGTTTAACCAAGCCGCTGAGCTTTGCCCCTTTCTGAGAAACTGGCAGCGTGGAAGCTACTGCCAAGTATATCTCCTTGGGCACTAAGCACTGTACAGAGAAACTACAGGATTCAGTTCTCACATCACCCTCCGCGTTTCAATGGCGTGGTCTCCACTTCCATGAAACTGGAAAGTGCAAGAGGAACGGGGGGGCTGCGTCCAATTTTTTAGATTTTGCAGGCTTTACCGCTATCTTTAAATAAATCAATGGAAATATTGCCACAACACAGGAGGTTCCTGAGGTTCGCTTTCGGGGGCGAAGCTTACCAGTATCGGGTCCTTCCATTTGGTCTAGCTTTTTCACCCGCACATACACAAAATTCATGGATGTAGTTCTGGCTCTTACGACTCCAGAGCATCCGTATTGAATTACATGACTGCCTGGCCCAGTCTCAGTAGCTAGCGCTTCGACATCAGCATGTCGTTCTAGCTAATCTTTGTTTCCTAGGATTGAGATCCAATGCCATGAAAGCATGCTCTTTCCTGTTTAAGAGGACAACATTTTTGGGTGTCACATGGAATTTGAGCGTAAGCGGGCACAGCTGTCTCCCGCTCGTGTCGAATCCATTCTCAACACCGTCAAGGAAATCAAGCTAGACCAGAAAGTGACCATCACTTTCAGAGATCTTTGCTCTCATGGCAGCTGTATCCACGGTGACACCTTTGGACCTTCTGCACATGAGAGCATTTCAGTTGTGGCTAAGAACCAGAGGATTTTACTCTAGGGCCAATCCCCAATAAGGGCTACGCGCCAGGTGCTTCGTACCCTCCCTATGTGGTTCAGACCCCGGTTTCTGACTCTGGGTCCCACTCTAAGTTCGTCTTGTCGTCGCAGATGCTAACGACAGACGCTTCCCTAATGGGCTGGGGTGCGGTCTTAAATGACCGTCCAGCCCAAGGGAGCTGGAGAGGCCATCTTTTTGCGCGGCACATCAATTGCCTCCAAATCATGGCTCTATTTCAGGCCCTAAAGCAGTTCCTCCAGCAGTTGAGACTACCATGTCCTAGTGCGGGTGGACAACACTATGGCAGTCTCGTATATTAATCGCCAGGGCGGACTGTGGTCGCTCCGCTAAATAGCTAGCGCACCAGATTCCTGTCCCACAGGGCGATTTACATTCTTGGAAAATTTCATGTAGCGTAGGTGGACCTCTTTGCCTCGCAAGATCAGCAAATGTCCCCTTTACTACTCTCTGACTCTAAGTCAAGCTGGTCTTCCAGCCAGCGTAATTAAGACCATTTTAAGTACTAGGACTGCCTCCCCTTAAATAGAATGTATTTGAAAAGTTGGGATGTTTTTTCTAAATGGTGTTACCACTCTAAGAGGATCGGACAGCTATTGCCCTCTCCTATGAGGCGCGTGGGCTTACTTCGCCTCTAGGAATCAGGGCTCATTCAACCAGGGGAATCGCCTCATCAATTGCATTAGCAAGAGGTATTCCCTTGCAGCAAGTATGTGACACGGAGGGTTGGTCCTCTCCACACACATTTGCCAACATGCATCCTATTGTTTTGAAGCCTTCTGTCCTCCGCCTTTACAGCTTCGGAGTAGGAGAGACATCACTTACTGTGTCCAGTACGTGCTCTTCAGATTTACATCCACCGCATTAGCCAGTGGCGTAAGTCAGAGCAGCTTTTACATGTTTGAAGCCGCAAGCTGCGTGAGAGATGCTATTGCCCTCTCCTATAAGGCGCGTGGGTTCACTTCGCCTCTAGGAATCAGGGTTCATTCAACCAGGGGAATCGCCTCATCAATTGCACTAGCAAGAGGTATTCCTTTGCAGCAAGTCTGTGATGCGGAGAGTTGGTCCTCTCTGCACACATTTGCCAATATGCATCCTATTGTTTTAAAGCCTTCTGTCCTCCGCCTTTACAGCTTCGGAGCAGGAGAGACTTCACTTAATGTGTCCAGTACGTGCTCTTCAGATTTACGTCCACCGCATTAGCTAGTGGCGTAAGTCAGAGCAGCTTTTACATGTTTTGAAGAACAAGCGGCATGAGAGATGCTATTGCCCTCTCCCATGAGGCGTGTGGGCTCACTTCGCCTCTAGGAATCAGGGTTCATTCAACCAGGGGAATCGCCTCATCAATTGCACTAGCAAGAGGTATTCCCTTGCAGCAAGACTTCACTTACTTTGTCCAGTACGTGCTCTTTAGATTTACGTCCACCGCATCAGCTAGTGGCGTAAGTCAAAGCAGCTTTTACATGGTCTGGGGCCGCAACGGGGGGTGGCCCCTACTACACTGGGCTTATTGCCCTCTCCTATGAGGCACGTGGGCTCACTTCGCCTCTAGGAATCAGGGCTCATTCAACCAGGGGAATCGCCTCATCTATTGCACTAGCAAGAGGTATTCCCCTGCAGCAAGTGTGTGACACGGAGGGTTGTCCTCTCCGCACACATTTATTACATTTATAGTTTGGATGTTCATGCTACTCCGGGCTCACAGGTCCTCGAGTCAGCTACCCAGACATAGTTCTGAGACCTTCTCAGCCTTGTGCGCACACGCTACACAACCTTGGAGTCCAGACACTCGCAGTGCGGCGGCGTTGGCACTCTCGTTCCCATAGCGTTTTCACGCAGCATCGAGTGTAGCCTTTGAAAGGGAACGTCTCGGGTTACTTTGCTGTAACCCTGTTCCCTGAAAAGGCGGGAACGAGATGCTGCGTCCCAATGCCGCACTGCCTATGTGACCAGACGTCCGTTCAGACAAATCAATCTGAGGAATGTTTCCGGTTCACTCCTATTTATAACCTGCAGGTGCGTCCTATCAGATGACGTCACCTGACCGAGGTTATAAAAGCCAAAAATTTGGCGTGTTTGGTACACACATGCTTCACAACCGGCAACATGACAAGATGTTCCCATAGCGTTTTCACACAGCATCTCGTTCCCGCCTTTTCAGGGAACAGGGTTACAGCAAAGTAACCCGAGACGATCTTAAAGCCACAGTGTACGGCTGCTCCATGACAATTCCTGTTTTGGTTGTGCCTGGGCAGACCAAAGAGATGATTTTAGGCACAAACGTCATAAAACGACTTCTGATGCAATTGAGAGAAACCGATGGTTACTGGAGGCTCATGGTTAAGTCAAGTAACAACGAAAATGATGATTGCTCTATGTTTCTATCACTTTTCTCTAATACAGAACGATGGAGAGGTGAATCCATACCTGATAATGTCGGTACTGTAAAATTGCGAAGGAGTGTGACTTTAGAGCCACAAACTGAACATCTGGTTTAGGGTAAGCTACCACAGTCTTTTTGTCACTTGGAGATAAGCCTATGTAATCTGGGTATCATCATCAGCATAGCTGTGATAGGTAATTTGGTTCTTTCTCATTATCTGACTTAGTGGGAGCATATACAGGCTAAACAGGAGGGGTGCAAGAATTAAGCCTTTGCGGGACTCCGCATGTCATGGACGTCTACTTAGACGTATGCTCTCCTATACTCACATAATAACCTCTCCTGAACCTGAACCATTTAGTACCATCCCAGAAAAACCAACCCAGTTTACCAAGTGGTATTGTTTGTGAGCTCAATTGACTATATTTCTCTAGGGTTGACTTAGCCTAACTTTTTATCTCCACAGAAAAGGTAAGTTGATTTAAGTGATTATTTTTATATGATAAGCAAATTGGCCTACCAATGTCCACTCACTTATTCACTCACTCACTCATCTAATCCGCTTTATCCTGTATTCAAGGTCACGGGGGGACTGGAGCCTATCCCAGGAGGCTTAGGGCACGAAGCGAGATACACCCTGGACAGGGTGCCAATTTATCGCAGGGCACTCTATGGGCAATTTGGGAATGCCAATTAGCCTAACACTAGAAGCCCTGAGCCCCGGTCATTTGGCCGCTATCTGGAAAAAAAAACATACTTCACACTCAATCAAATTCCAGGACGCTCCTTTCATGACTTTTTCTAGATCTGTGAGCTTGATCACCCTCCATGCTTACATTTTCAAAATCGCACCAGTAAAAGCCAGTATAAAGCTATTTTGCTCTTATTTATGTGAAATTGCTGACAGCTGTGCGCCGGTCATGTCGTTTCCTGTTTTTTCCAACCTGCGATTTTCATTTCTCTCAGCAGATGGCGCAAGGGATCGCACATACTATCTTTTTAAAATTAAATTAAAATTTTATTTGTCACATACACAGTCATACACAGTACGATATGCAGTGAAATGCTTAGGCAACTGCTCATGACCTAAAATAGAAGACGAATAGGGTAAATAAAACTAGAAAAGAATAAAATAAAATAAAATAAAATATATAAACTAAAGTTAAAAAAATAAATAAATAACTGTATGACAAAAATACACAATATAGAAAATATTTGAAGAATGTATAATGAAATATAAAACAATAAGAGCAGCTGAACGGGTAGGTATATTTATTTAATTTTTCTATGGAATGGTAGTTGTAATGGTAATGTCCACTGTTTGTGCAATTCACATATTTAAAGTGTCAAGTGCCGTGCAAAAAATGCTTAAAAAGTGATTTATGTAAAGTGACTTGTGACTTGTGACCACCAGGTGTAGTTGTGCAGTGGCCACTAGTGTAAACGACTGTCCAGAATGTCCAGTGTATGTGTGTAAAGACCATATGTGTGTCAGTACTGTGTGGTGGTGTGATTGAGAGACCGTATCGCCTGTGGGAAGAAGCTCATCCTCAGTCTCTCTGTGTTGGCCTTTAGGGAGCGGAATCGCTTTTCTGACCTCAACAGAGTGAACAGTCCATTGTTGGGATGGCTGAGGTCCTTCACAATCTTCCTGGCCTTGGTCCAGCACTGCCTGCTGTAGATTGAGTGCAGGTCAGGGAGCTTGGTGCGGATGATGCGCTCAGCTGATTGCACCACCCTCTGTAGAGCTCGTCTGTCCTGCATGGTGCTGTTCCCGAACCAGGTTGAGATGTTTCCAGTCAGGATGCTCTCTATGGTGCAGGAGTAAAAGTTCCTGAGCACCTTGGAGGGCAGTCGGAAGTCTCTCAAGCGTCTGAGGTGGTAGAGACGCTGCCGGGCCTTTTTCACCACGGTGTTGATGTGACAGGACCATGACAGGTCCTGCGTGATGTGAACACCGAGGTATTTGAAACTGTCCACTCTCTCCACCGGGCTCTCGTTGATGAAGTGGGTCTTGTAGTTCCTCTCCTGCTTAGTGCTGAAGTCCACTATCAGCTCCTTTGTCTTACTGACGTTTAGAAGGAGGTTGTTCCTCTGGCACCAGTTCTCCAGATTCCTAATCTCCTTCAGGTAGGCCGTCTTGTTGTTATCAGAGATCAGGCCCACCACGACGGTGTCGTCAGCAAACTTAATGAAGGTGGTGGAGCTGGTAGTGGCCACACAGTCATATGTGTACAAAGAGTACAGCAGGGGGCTCAGAACACACCCCTGGGGGGCTCCAGTGCTGAGAGTGATGGAGGCTGAGACTATGCGTCATTCAGTGTGTATATGTAACTATCTCAGGTTTCATTCCATATATGCAGTTTATATATATATATATATATATATATATATATATATATATATATATATATATATACAAAAAAACGGGAACTTTTTTATAATCCAATAAAACTAGAAGTGATAAAAGAAATAAATTTTATTGCCTGTTCCACTGATCCATGATTACTAAAATGGCGGAGTGTTTACTTACTAAATGTTTATATATATATATATATATATATATATATATATATATATATATATATATATATAGCATGCATATTTATACATTTGGAATCTGCATCTACATTTTCATTTTGAAAATGAAGTAATTAGTTTCAGCTGAAACTCATGATCAATGGTTTTTTGTTAGTGTTAATTAGTTTCAGCCAAATCATTAAAACTAACAATGGACTATGGCACTCTCTTGAGAGGGGGTTGAAAGGTGTTACTCATACTTATTTATTCTCTACAAGGGCACTAACTGCACAAACCAAACTGTTATCTTCCTGTACTGTTATAAAAAATTAAAATATAAACAAACAAAATACACCATTTTTTCTCAGAGGTAAACGGAAAAGTGAAGTTGTTCAGCTGTTGAGTGTCACTATGCAGATGTCACACCCAGTGTAGTTACCAAAATCTTTGGTTTAGTTCTCATTGAGTGGCCACACATCACTTCCACATTTCCACATTCCTGAATAAGCGCCTGGTCCTGATCGAAACGAGGCATAATCGTGGTGCATGCTTCGGTTATGACATAGCATAGTTTATTATCTGCTGTGGTAGATCTGATTTATTCAAACCCAATAATAAAGCTTGGTATCCTCAGGAGGGGTCATTATATTATTTTAGCATATATCTGCTCCACCTAAAGCACTGTCCACTAAAAAATAACATCAGACAGTTCAGAAGCTTTAAATAGAATAAAGTAATGAATTTTCTCAAAACGCTATAAAATTATTTATCTTATAAGTGGAGACTTAGTGATTCCCCTTAGAGACTCTGTAGTAGGTTTTCCCAGTTGAATATAAAAAAAAAATACAGCTGATTATGAACGCGGGAATGAATGACGCATTGACCAATTGCAAGTTTACTGTATCTTGGATGACCTAAACTATTTGCTTTGGGTGAAGGCACCATCGAGTGCTTCCCATTCAAAACAATAGGCGGTCAAATGACCGGTGAACCGCGTTAAAAGTAGGTGACACTGGCACGCCGCTTCTAGTGCTAATCTGCAGGTCTTTGGAATGTGGGAGGGAACCCACCAAGCATGGGCAAAACATGCAAACTCCATGCACACAGGGATGGGCATCGAACCCAGATCCTTGAGGTGCAAGGCGACAGTGCTAACCCCTACATTACTGTACCCTAACAATGTCCAATACAACAATTAAAATACAAACATTACTTGTTTAATATATTAAAATATATTAAAATAGTTTGAATGGCTTCATAGGTGTCTATCCAGTACTTTTGAAATTTAATGTTTAAAGCACAAACTTGACCAAACATCACTCCTAAAGCTGCTGCATAGTCACCCAGGTCACATATAGTCACTACAACTGTAGCACCTTGTTCATGCTTTTCCTTTATCTCCAAAAGGTCAACCGTCAGCCCTGTGATCTATTCCTTAACAGCAGAACTCTGGTTAAAGGGAACAAGAGAAGTATTGTAAAGATAAAAGTGAATAAATTTGACAGAATATCTAGTTGTGATTAAAAAAAAAAATAAAAACACACCAGGCTCACGTATATAGCACTAACTGTCTAATATACCTTTAAGCCAGCATGAAACAGTTTATTAAAAAGGAAATAAACAAATAATCTGAATAAAGAGTCTAATAAAGTGGCCATCTTCACACCTCCATACTGCAACACTCAGTTGTGGGTTGGGGTTGGGTATATTAAGTTGGAGAGGATGTGTCTAATAAATCACATAATTGTGATCTCAGTGAAGGTAAATTACTGACTCAACTTGTTTTTTATTTGTTTATTTAGTCTGTGTCTTCAATGTTTTCCAGAACACAGTGTTACCCGTTGTCTCAACAAATACCACTGTAAGACGTTTGTATCAACAATACAGTATTAATTCATTTGATAGTCATCTAGTTGAAGTTTATTTGGATTATTACTGCATGCATAGGACATTTGGCAGTAGATGGTTATTTGAGTATATGTTTTGAGGTGTTAGACTAACACCTACTTTTAAGGCGATTTACCAGTCATACGACCACCTATTGTTTTGAATGGGAATCTGTCGCTGACACATAATGATCGCTAGATGATCGCTTCAGACTGCCCTCCAAGGTGCTCAGGAACTTTTACTCCTGCACGATAGAGAGCATCCTGACGGGAAACATCTCAACCTAGTTAGGGAACAGCACCATGCAGGACAGACAAGCTCTACAGAGGGTGGTGTTATCAGCCGAGCGCATTTTCCGCACCGAGCTCCCTAACCTGCACTCGATCTACAGCAAGCGGTGCTGGACAAAGACCAGGAAGATTGTGAAGGACCTTAACCACCCCAGCAATAGACTGTTCTCTCTGTTGAGGTCAGGAAAGCAATTCCGCTCTCTGAAGACCAACACAGAGAGACTGAGGAGGAGCTTCTTCCTGCAGGCAATACAGTCTTTTAATCAGTACACCACACAGTACTGATCAATTTTGCACATCCACATACACGGTTTCACCCTCACTGTGGACATTCTGGACATTCACTTACACTAGTAGCCACTGCACAACTACACATTCGTGGACATTAGTTAAATTATCACAAGTCACTTTAAATATGTCACTTTCAAGCATATTTGCAACCCCCTAGTCTTTTATTTTAAGGTCACGGGCAGTTTTCTAAGCATTTCACTGAATATCATACTGTGTATGACTGTGTATGTGACAAATAAAATTTGAATTTGAGATGGTGCTTTCACCCAAAGCAAGTAGTTCAACTACAAAATCAACTTGCATTTGGACAATGCGCCATTCATTCCCACGTTGATAATCAGCGATATTTTTTTTCCTATTCAACTGAGAAAACCTACTGCAGAGTCTTTAAGGGGATTAGTCTCTAGTTAATTTTATAAAGTTTTTAAGCCTTGCCCACATCCTCTAGGCTAAGGTAGCTTCCTGTTTTTGTATCGTTGCCGCGAAAGTTTCGCGTTTGTATCAGCGTTTAAATTACATGGCTTTTTTATTTATACAATAATAATATTAATATACTCCGACTCAGGTACGATATAATGTCTAATATTCAGCTCGTTCAGTATGTAGAGTTCAAGATGTTTAGACATTCTTCCTCTGTCATTAGTGGTAATTTTATTTGTGATAGGTGTGTGTTAGTGAGCACTCTGATGGAGAAGATAGCGTTAGAGGAGCGCATCCAGACTTTAGAGAGGGTTAGAGAGTGTGAGAGCAGTGTTATTCCTGTAGTGGACAGTCTGGGTGCCACAGGCGGAGATAACCAGCCCCCGACTTCGGCATTAGAGCCCTTACAGCAGGGCGAGTGGGTGACGACTCGGCGGCATACTCGTTTAGCCAAAGCTAAGGCTAGCTCACCAGAGCACACCTCTTCTGCGCTTCACGTGTCCAACAGGTTTGCTCTCCTCAGTGATGCACCCACTGAGAACCTGAAAGAGCTCTGCTTATAGGAGACTCTATACTGAGACATGTGAAATAAGCCAGGCCTTTAGGGGCACCAGCGGCAGTGGTTAGGTGTATCCCGGGAGCCAGAGCACCGGACATAGCAGGTAATCTTGGGGCTCAAGGACAGCACAGGTTTTTTTAAGATAGTGCATGCTGGAGCTAATGATATACGCCTTCGTCAGTCAGAGGTTAGTAAGAATAACTTTATAGAAGGTGTTTAAATTAGCCAAGGCGATGTTTGATGGAGTAGTATGCTTTGGTCCCATCCCAATAAGACGTGGCAACATAGCTTACAGCAGGTTATGGTCGCTGAACTGCTGGATGTTTAGGTGGTGCTCCGAAAACAATATGGGCTTCATTGATAATTGGAAGACCATTGAGGGCAAAACTGGCCTGTTAGGGTGGGACGATGTCCATCCCA
Organism: Clarias gariepinus; assembly: GCF_024256425.1. Taxonomy (NCBI): domain Eukaryota; kingdom Metazoa; phylum Chordata; class Actinopteri; order Siluriformes; family Clariidae; genus Clarias; species Clarias gariepinus. Next base: position 824,301 of record NW_026520998.1, on the reverse strand, counting down.
TTCGGGAAGGTGCTGCTCTCATTTCTTGCAGTATAGCTCATAGTCTTAGAAGAGGCCTAGTTAATCGGTGACAATCCAGAGCCCAGGCCAGGGAGCAGACAGACAGGCTTAACCAACCGTCTGCTAGCTGCATAGAGTCGTCACTCAGGGTTTATCATATTGAGACTGTGTCTGTTCCCTAAGCTAAAAACAAATTTAGAAAGACTCAGAAAGTCTGTTTTACTAATTTAATTAACATAAAGACCACAAACTCAGATCATACTGAATGCGCAGCCGGCACCTCTGATCTGAAGCTAGGACTGTTAAATATTAGATCTCTCGCATCTAAAGCAGTTATAGTTAATGAAATTGTCACGGATCAGGAGTTTAATATACTCTGTTTAACAGAAACCTGGATTAAACAGGATGAGTATGTAGCTCTAAATGAAGCTAGTCCTCCTGGATACAGCTACATACACCAGCCTCGGTTAACTGGTAGAGGAGGAGTTATTCACAATGATAATTTAACTATTGTACAAATTCACGGACACAAATTTAATTCATTTGAAATTCTTTATAGTAACACAAGTGTATTAAAGGATATTAAGTCAGCTCAGTCGATTTCACTAATTGTCATTTACAGACCTCCAGGGCCGTACTCTGAATTTCTTAGTGAATTTGCAGATTTCCTCTCAAACCTAGTCGTTTTTTTAGACAAAGCGTTAATTGCTGGAGATTTTATAATTCATTTTGAGAATCCAGAAGACCCTCTGAGAACAGCATTTATGTCCATTGTGGACTCGGTAGGAGTAAATCAGTGTGTAGTAGGACCCACTCATAAAGCAGGTCACACTTTAGATTTAATAATATTATTCGGATTAAGTATAAGAAATTTATTCACAATTCCACTATCTGAAGTTATTTTAGATCACTATCTTGTCTCGATTCAAGTGTGTCACAATATATGTATATAATATAATAATAATGTATGCACAGCGCCGCGCTACCGTATGAAACGTACATTCACATTAACTACCAAACAGTTTTATTAGTAATCTCCCAGAGTTCCCAACTTTGATTAGATCACCGTCTGACCCCACAGAACTCGATCAGGCGACTGAATATTTAGAGTCGACATTTCGCTATACCTTAGATAATGTAGCTCCAGTTAAAAGAAAATTTATTAGAGATAAGAAACTTGCTCCCTGGTATAACGATCACACGCGCACTTTAAAACAGACCGCTCGGAAATTAGAACGTAAATGGCATCAAACTAAATTGTTAGTATTTCAAATAGCATGGAAGGAGAGCATCCTGAACTATAGAAAAGCTCTTAGTGTAGCTAGATCAACATATCTCTCCACTCTTATAGAAAATAACAAAAATAATCCTAGATTTTTATTTAATGCTGTAGCCAAATTAACCAGAAATAAGACCACTGCAGAAATCTCCACAACAACATCATGCAATAGTGAGGACTTCATGAACTTTTTTAATAATAAAATTGTAAATATTAGGCATAAAATTGAGGTTTTGAAACCGAACAATGTAATTGATTGAGATGTTAATCTAGCCATGTCCGATTAGAACCTGGAATACTTTACTCCCCTTGAAGAGAATGAACTAATTTCACTCATCTTTTCTGCAAATTCATCTTCTTCTTTGTCTTTCAGCTGTTCCCTTTCAGGGGTCGCCACAGCGAATCATTTGCCTCCATCTAACCCTATCCTCTGCATCCTCTTCTCTCACACCAACTAACTTCATGTCCTCACTCATTGCATCCATAAATCTCCTCTTTGCTCTTCCTCTAGACCTCCTGCCTGGCAGTTCCAACCTCAACATCCTTCTACCAATATATTCACAATCTCTCCTCTGAACATGTCCAAACCACCTCAATCTGGCCTCTCTGACTTTATCTCCAAAACATCTAACGTGGGTTGTCCCTCTGATAAACTCATTCTTGAGCCTATCCATCCTTGTCACTCCCAAAGAGAACCTTAACATCTTCAGCTCTGCTACCTCCAACTCTGCCTCCTGTCTTTTCTTCAGCGCCACTGTCTCTAAGCCGTAGAGCATCGCTGGTCTCACCACTCTCCTGTACACCTTTCCTTTCATTCTTGCTGATACTCTTTTATCACACAACACCCCTGACACTTTTCTCCACCTATTCCAACCTGCCTGTACCCGCCTCTTCACCTCCTTTGAACACTCTCCGTTGCTCTGTACCGTTGACCCTAAGTACTTAAAATCCAGCACCTTCTTTACCTTTGCTCCCTGTAGCCTCACCGATCCTCCTGGGTCCCTCTCATTTACACACATGTATTCTGTCTTGCTGCGGCTAATCTTCATTCCTCTGCTTTCCAGAGCATACCTCCACCTCTCCAAATTTTTCTCCACCTGTTCCCTGCTCTCGCTACAGAGCACAATGTCATCTGCAAACATCATAGTCCATGGGGACTCCTGTCTTACCTCATCTGTCATCCTGTCCATCACCAGAGCAAACAAAAAGGGGCTTAGAGCCGATCCTTGATGCAGACCCACCTCCACCTTGAACTCTTCTGTCACACCTACAGCACATCTTACCACTGTCCTACAGCTCTCATACATGTCCTGCACTACTCTAACATACTTCTCTGCCACTCCAGACCTTCTCATACAATACCACAGCTCCTCTCTTGGCACCCTGTCATATGCTTTCTCTAAATCTAAAAAGACACAATGCAACTCCCTGTTACCTTCTCTGTACTTCTCCGCCAGCATCCTCAAAGCAAATACTGCATCTGATGTACTCTTTCTAGGCATAAAACCATATTGCTGCGCACAAATGCTCACCTCTGCCCTTAACCTAGCTTCCACTACTCTTTCCCACAGCTTCATTGTCTGGCTCATTAGCTTTATACCTCTATAATTGCCACAGCTTTGCACATCTCCCTTGTTCTTAAAAATTGGCACCAATACACTTCTCCTCCATTCCTCTGGAATCCTCTCACTCTCCAAGATCTTGTTAAACAAACTTGTCAGAAACTCTACTGCCACCTCTCCTAAGCACTTCCATACCTCCACAGGTATGTCATCAGGACCAACAGCCTTTCCACTCTTCATCCTCTTCAACGCCCTTCTCACCTCACTTCTACTAATATTTGCTACTTCCTGTTCCACAACAGTCACCTCTTCTACTCTTTGTTCTCTTTCGTTTTCCTCATTCATCAACTCCTTAAAGTACTCCTTCCATCTTCCCATCACCCTCCTGGCATCTGTCAGTACATTTCCATCTCTATCTTTAATCACTCTAACCTGCTGCACATCCTTCCCATCTCTATCTCTCTGCCTTGCCAACCTGTACAGATCCACCTCTCCCTCCTTACTGTCTAGCCTAGCATACAAGTCCTCATATGCTCTTTGTTTGGCCTTTGCCACCTCTACCTTCACCTTATGCTGCATCTCCCTGTACTCCTGTCTACTCTCTTCAGTCCTCTCAGTGTCCCACTTCTTCCTAGCTAGCCTCTTTTCCTGTATACACTCCTGGACTTCCTCATTCCACCACCAAGTCTCCTTGTCCACTTTCCCCTTACCTGATGATACACCAAGTACCCTCCTACCTGTCTCCCTGATCACATTGGCTGTAGTTGTCCAGTCAACTGAAAGCCCCTCCTGACCACTCATAGCCTGTCTCAACTCCTCCCTAAAGACTTCACAACATTCTTCTTTTCTCAGCTTCCACCACTTTGTCCTCTGCTCTGCCTATGTCCTCTTCGCCTTCCTCACCACCAGGGTTATTTTACACACCACCATTCTGTGTTGTCTGGCTACACTCTCCCCTACCAACACTTTGCAGTCACTGATCTCTTTCAGATTACAACGTCGACACAAGATGTAGTCGACCTGAGTCCATCTGCCTCCACTCTTATATGTCACCCTATGTTCCTGCCTCTTCTGGAAGAAAGTATTTACCACTGCCCTTTCCATCCTCTTTGCAAAGTCCACCACCATCTGTCCTTCTACATTCCTGTCCTGAAGACCAAACCTGCCCATCACATTTTCATCACCTCTGTTCCCTTCCCCAACATGTCCATTGAAGTCTGCACCAATCACCACTCTCTCACCTCTGGGGATGCTCTGCATCACTTCATCTAACTCGCTCCAGAATTTCTCCTTCTCTTTTAACTCACATCCTACCTGTGGGGCATAACCACTAACAACATTGAACATTATCCCTTCAATTTCCAGCTTCAGACTCATCACCCTATCTGATACTCTCTTCACCTCTAGAACATTCCTTACAAACTCCTCTTTCAGAATAACTCCTACTCCATTTCTTTTCATATCCACAGCATGGTAAAACAATTTGAACCCTGATCCTTAGCTTCTAGCCTTGCTACCTTTCCACCTGGTCTCTTGGACACACAGTATATCCACCTTCCTTCTCTGCATCATATCAACTAACTCTCTTCCCTTCCCTGTCATGGTCCCAACATTCAAAGTCTCTACTATCACTCCTAAACTCTTGCCTTTCCTCTTCTCTCTCTGCTTTCGAACACGCCTTCCTCCTCTCCTTCTTCGACCAACAGTAGCCCAATTTCCACCAGCACCCTGTAGGTCAACAGCACCAGTGGCGGTCGTTGTTAACGCGGGCCACGACCGATCCGGTATGGGAATTATATTCGTGATTCGCATCATTGATTTGGCAAAAGTTTTACGTCGGATGCCCTTCCTGACACAACCCTCTGCATTTATCCAGACTTGGGACTGGCACAAGAAGACACTGGATTTAGGCTTTATCACAGCACAAAGACGGCACTTGTTAAAGTAGTAAATGACATTCTATTGGCCTCTGATCAGGGTTGTGTAACTATGCTTGTATTACTCGACCTTAGTGCAGCTTTTGACACCATTGATCACGCTATTCTTCTTCACAGATTAGAAAATGTAGTAGGAGTTATGGGTACAGCCCTCTCCTGGCTCAGATCCTATCTGACCGATCGTTATCAGTAGACTTAAATGGTTATTATTCTGCATGTTCTCTAGTGGAGTTTGACATTCCGCAGGGTTCAGTTTTAGGTCCACTGCTTTTTTCCCTTTATATGCTTCCTCTGGGCAACATAATCCGTAAGCATGGTATAATTTTTTATTGTTATGCTGACAACACAGTTATATGTCTTAGCAAAACCTGATGAGAAAAAACAGCTTACTAAAGTTACTAAAGCAATGTGTGCAGGACATAAGAAATTGGATGCTAATTAACTTCCTTCTGCTAAATCCGGATAAGACAGAAGTTCTAGTCATAGGATCGCATACAGCTAGGAGTTAAATTTTAGATCACACCGTAACTTTAGATGGCCTTTCTGTTCCATCAAGTGCAACAGTGAAAGACCTTGGTGTGATTATTGATTCCAGCCTTTTATTTGAAGCTCATGTAGATAATATTACCAGGATAGCATTCTTAACCTTAGAAATATTGCCAAGATAAGAAATTTATTGTCGCTAAACGATGCAAAAAAACTAGTTCATGCTTTTCTCACCTCTAGGTTGGACTATTGTAATGCCTTACTGTCTGGTTGTTCAGCTAGATGCATAAATAAGCTTCAGCTAGTCCAGAATGCAGCAGCAAGAGTCCTCACTAGAACCAGAAGATATGAGCACATCACCCCTATCTTATCTTCACTGCATTGGCTCCCTGTGAAATTTCGCATTGATTTTAAAATACTACACTTGACATATAAAGCATTAAATGGTCTTGCGCCGCAGTACCTGAGCGCATGCTAGTGTCTTACGAACCGCCATGCCTACTTCGATCAAAGGATGCAGGCTGCTTGTCAGTACCTCGTATTATAAAAAAATACAGCTGGGAGCAGAGCTTTTTCTTACAAAGCCCCAAAATTATGAAGTAGACTTCCAAATAGTGTTTGGGACTCAAACACAGTCTCAGTGTTTAAGTCCGGGCTAAAAACCCATTTATTTAGCCAAGCATTTTTATAAATAGATTTGCCCTAGGTAAAGGAGCAGATCTGGGGGACTCATGGACGTAGAGTATTATGGTGAACTGGTATGTTTACTGTAGATGCTGTCTTCCTTACTCTCATTGATCACTCAGGTTTGCTGACGGTGAGGTAATTGTTTGCTTTACATCTTAGGAAGCCCTCATGTTTGTGTTTCCTTCTGGCTCTCCCTTTTAGTTATGCTGTCATAGTAGTCCTGCTGGAGTCTCTGCTTGCACTCTACAGTTAATATACATTCACATTATACATTGTGTGACTGTGACCATACCTAACTGCCATCTCTTCTCTTCTTCTCTTTCTCCCCTTTCTCTTTCCTCTCTTCCCCTGTCTCCCCCTCTCACTCTTTCTCTCTTTCTTTCGAGCTACACATGTTGTTCCTGAGCTGCCAGTGATCCAGCCTCCCTCTGCCCTCCGGACCTGTCTGACCCATCCTGGTGCCCCGCTTCTGGTTAAAGATCTCGTCGCGTGGATGCCTCATGTGTCTCTTTGGGATGCGTCTAGTGTCTGGGGATGATTCTCTTTACCTAGAAGATGGTTTTGGCCTTGACTGGTGTTGGCAACTGTTTCTCTGGGGACTTGACAGTTCGATAGTTCAGGACTGGAACTTCCTACCAACAAGTCTACCTGGGTCTTCAATAACTACCTGGACTCCATATTAACATCAATTACCATCAGCTATTATAGCTGAACTGCCTGCCAACTAACACACTGTATAAATACAGATCATTTATTGCTTTCTGTTTCACCCAAATGAGGATGGGTTTCCTGTTGAGTCTGGTTCCTCTCAAGGTTACTTCCTATTACCATTTCAGGGAGTTTTTCCTTGCCACTGTCGCCCTCGGCTTGCTAACCAGGGACAAACTGACCATTTTGATTCATACAAATTCACATTTCATACAAACTTAAATAATTCTTTTGATTGTGTAAAGTTGATGTGAAAAATGAAAATTGCTAAAAGCGCTATACAACTAAAATTTAATTAAATTAAATTGAATTAAAGTTTTGAGAAAATTCATCAGTTCGTTCATTCTATTTGAAGCTTTTGAACTTTTTTAGTGTGACGGTGCTTTAGATAAAGCAGGAGCAGCAATTTAGTTTTGAACTAACTTGCATGAAATTAGCTATAATTTCACAAAAGTGAGTTCAGAACTAAATCGCTGCTCCTGCTCTATCTAAAGCACTGTCGCACTAAAAAAAAAAAACATCTGAGAAGTTCAGAAGCATTAAATAGGATAAACGAACTAATGAATTTTCTCAAAACATAAAATTAAGTAGAGCAAAATCCCTAAATCTTTTTATAAAATATCACTAATTATCAATGTGGGAATGAATGGCGAATTGTCGATATTTCATGGAAACTGTATATATGTGAAATGAAACCTGAGATAGTTCCATATACACACTGTATGATGCATAGCTAGTATGTGCGATCCCTTGCACCATCTGCTAAGAGAAATGACAATCGCAGGTTGGAAAAGGTAGGAAACGGCATGACCGGCGTGCAGCTGTCAGCAATTTCACATAAATAAGAGCAAAATAGCTTTATACTGGCTTTTACTGGTGCAATTTTAAAAAAGGAAGGCTTCTGGGTGATTAAGCTCACAGTTCTAAAAAAATTGGAATTTGATTGAGTGTAAAGTATTTTTTTTCTTCCCATTGCGGCCAAATGACCGGTACTCTGCGCTTCTAGTGTTAAACAATAAAAATAATATCAAGAAACGTACTATAACTTGCAAAGCATTGGTGTTAAAATGTTTAATTATACCAATTATAAACAAAGGCAAAAATGATTTAGCCAGCAAATAAACCAAACAGTGATGTACAGAACATAATAGAAAAGAAACTTAACAGATGTGACGCTCAGACTAACTAACCAGGGGAGCTTAAATAACCACATTTATCAGGGAACTCAGCTATGTGCGGGTAAAAACATCTGCCGTGATTCTAGTAAAAAGCAATGTGGTAAATGGAGATAAAACACGAGCATGAAACACAGAGCCCATGGGTGCAAGGTGCCTTGCACAGGTTATCCCTGACAAGATGCCCAGATGATTTGTCTGGGTGGAACCTAGTAATTCTATCCACTTTAAGTCTTTGTAATCCTGTCTTAAGTAGGTAAATATATACAAATTGTATGCATTAGAAGTCTGTTCTGCTGGAAGACAAAGAGCTCCCAGAACAGTGGAGTGTTAGTGCTGCAAGACTGATTGTATACCTCTTTCCGATATCAGGTATTTGTGATATTTAATGCTTTAGTTTTTTTGCTTACCAGGTAATAGAAAGAATGGTTATATACTGTATAGTTTAGCAAGGTGGAATAATAACCTGTATTATACAGTATACAAGGAAAATATTGTACTTACAACTCAATATTGTACATATTAAGGAAAATTGCACTTTTTTGCACAGTGCGCAGTTTTTTGCGCAGTTTTGATCATTAAATTTATTTGATTTTCTTGATTTCTCGTCAAATAAGAAGTTTTGAGTCTGTTGGCATGGCTTTGACAGCTCTATAAAGACTGCTTAATGGCAAACGCTTCCTTTACTATTTATTTAATTATTTAAAGGCGAGAGAGTGTGTGCGTGTATATGTGTGTGTGTGTATATATATATATATATATATATATATATATATATATATATATATATATATATATACACACACACACAAATTACGCGCGTGCACACAGACACACACTCTCTCTCTCTTTTTCTCTCTCTTTCGCCTTTACAGCCCCCCTGTGTGTGTGGGAAGGCGAGAGAAAGAGGAAGTGGTAGGGAGGCTGTAAAGGCAAGAGTGTGTGTGTGACTCAATTTGACACCGTGCTCACACACACACTCTCTCGCCTTTACAGCCCCCCTACCACCCCCTCTTTCACTTGCCTTCCCACACACGCACTCTCTGCCTTACACAGAAACTCTGCTCTGTTGCGATTCTTTTTAAAAGTAAAGTGAAACACGACAGGCTGATACAAAGAGAAAAAAAGGACCTTAACCCTTCAGTGAGACTTGCTTTTGCTTAATACACGCGCGCACACACACGTGCTGTACAAACACCCTTACAAACATAAAATAAAATATCTTTTACACACACACACACACACATGGTCACAGTGTTATAGTAAACAGTACACGCATGCACGGATGTTAATTATACCAGTAAAAGACGGGCAGCAGGGGAGACGATTACCCACGATTCCGCAGCACAAGAGAAAGAATAACCATTGGCTTAGTTGTGATCACGTGACGCTCGCGTCAAAACAAGAAGCGCATGCCTGATACATGATCCTTGGTGCTCGTAAACCAAGCCAATGCTCGGTTTTCAAGTCAAAATTTATTAAAAATCTTTGCTCGTTTTGCGGAACACTCGTAAAACGCGTTACTAATAATCCAAGGTTCCACTGTAATTATAATACTACTACTATACAAGGGGGAACAGTGACATAGTGGTTAGCACTGTGGTCTTGCACCTCAAGAGCTGGGGGATCAAGTCCGCCCTGGATCTGTGTCTATAGAATTTGCATGTTCTCCGCGTGCTTGGTTAGTGTCCTCCTGGTAAATCGGTTGACTTTCATAGTTCGAATTAGGCTAATTGGTGTTTCCGAATTGCCTATAGTATGTGTAGGTGTGTGTGTGTGTGTGTGTGTGTGTGTGTGTGTGCAGCAGTTATGAGTACAAAGCAATGAAATTAGCATGTGAAATTAGCACTGGCCTTTAGGGGCGCCAGTGGTAGTGTTTAGGTGTATCTCGGGAGCCAGAGCACCGGACATAGCAAGTAATCTTGAGTCTCTAGGACAGCATAGGTTCTCTAAGATAGTTGTACATGCTGGAGCTAATGATGTACATCTTTGTCAGTCAGAGGTTAGCAAGAATAATTTTTGTAGAGGTGTTTAAATTAGCGAAGGCGATGAAGTAGTATGCTCTGGTCCCATCCCAAAGCGACGTGGCAACAAAGCTTACAGCAGATTATGGTCGCTGAACCGCTGGATGTCCAGGTGGTGCTCTAAATATAATGTGGGCTTTATAGACAATTGGAAGACTTTTGAGGACAAAGCTGGCCTGTTAGGGCGGGATGTGTCTATCCCACTCAGGAAGGTGCTGCTCTCATTTCTTGTAGTTTAGCTCATGGACTTGGAAGAGGCCTAGTTATTTTGTGACAATCCAGAGCCCAGACCAGGGAGCAGACGGACAGGCTAAACTAACTGACTGCTAGCTGCATAGAGTCGTCACTTAGGGTTCATTATATTGAGACTGCTTCCCAAACTAAACAGAAATTTAGAAAGACTCAGAAAGTCTATCTTAGTAATTTAATTTTTATAGAGAGCAAAAATTAAAAACACACTGAATACACAGCCAGCACCTCTAATCTGATGCTAGGAATGTTAAATATTAGATCTCTGGCATCTAAAGCAGTTATTTGTTAATGAAATTTTTACAGATCAGGAGTTTAATATATTTTGCAGAAACCTGGATTAAAGAGAACAAGTAGGTAGCCCTAAATGAAGCTAGTCCTCCTGGATACAGCTACATAAACCAGTCAGCTCAGTCAATCCCACTAATTATCATTTACAGACCTCCAGGGCCGACTCTAAATTTCTTAGTGAATTTGCAAATTTCGTTGCAAACCTTGTTGTTTCTGTAAACAAACTGTTAATTGCTGGAGACTTTAATATTCATTTTAGGAATCCAGAGGACGCTCTGAGAACAGTATTTATGTTCATTTTAGGCCCACACGATCCACACCATGCCTACTTCGATCAAATGATGCAGGCTGCTTGTCAGTACCACATATTATGAAAACTACAGCTGGGGGCAGAGATTTTCTTACAAAGCCTTAAAGTTATGGAATAGTCTTCCAATTAATGTTCTGGACTCAGACACGCTCTCATTGTTTAAGTCTAGGCTAAAAACCTTTTTATTTAGCCAAGCATTTTTGTAAAATTAAATCTGTAAATAGATCTGCCTTAGGTAAAGGAGCAGATCTGGAGAACTCATGGATGTAGAGTATTATGATGAACTGGTATGTTTGGATGCTGTCTTCCCCACTCTCATTGATCACCAGGTATGTGAAGGGATTGGTCGCTTTACATCCTAGTTCCCCCTCATGTCTGTGTTTTCTTCCAGCTCTCACTTTTAGTTTTGATGTCATAGTTAGTCCTGCCTGAATCCCTGCTTGCACTCTGCCCTACTGTACATAATTTGACTGTGACCATACCTAACTGTCCGTGCAGTGTCCAACGCAAAGAGTGAACAAGGCTGTGTAAGGAGATTAAAGCAAGCAGATCTCTTTGGGTGAATGCAGCTCAGCTAGTGTACCAAGCTGTAATGCAGTGGCAGAGCACAAGCTCTGTTGTGCTTCTGTAGAAACACACCTGACACTTTTCTCCACCAATTCCAACCTGCCTGTACCTGCCTCTTCACCTCCTTTGAACACTCTCTGTTGCTCTGGACTGTTGACCCTAAGTACTTAAAATCCTACACCTTCTTTACCTCCGCTTCCTGTAGCCTCACTGTTCTTCTTGAGTTCCTCTCATTTACACACATGTATTCCGTCTTGCTGCGGCTAACCTTCATTCCTCTGCTTTCCAGAGCATACCTCCACCTCTTCCAAATTTTCTTCCACCTGTTCCCTGCTCTTGCTATAAAGCACAATGTCATCTGCAAACATCATAGTCCATGGAGATTCCTGTCTTACCTCATCTGTCATCCTGTCCATCACCAGAGCAAACAAAAATGGGCTCAGACCCACCTCCACCTTGAACTCTTCTGTCACACCTACAGCACATCTTACCACTGTCTTAGTGCTTTCATACATGTCCTGCGCCACTCTAACATACTTCTCTGCCACTCCAGACTTCCTCATACAACACCACAGCTCCTCTCTTGGCACCCTGTCGTACACTTTCTTTAAATCTACAAAGACACAATGCAAGTCTTTATTACCTTCTCTGTACTTCTCCACCAGCATCCTCATAGAAAATACTGCATCTGATGTATTTTTTCTAGGCATAAAACCATATTGCTGCTCACAAATGCTCACCTCTGCCCTTAACCTAGCTTCTACTACACTTTCCCGCAGTTTCATTGTATGGCTCATTAGCTTTATACCTCTGTAATTGCCACAGCTCTGCACATCTTTCTTGTTTTAAAAAATCAGCACCAATACACTTCTCCTCCATTCCTCTGGAATCCTCTCACTCTCCAAGATCTTGTTAAACAAACTACTCAGAAACTCTACTGCCACCTCTCCTAAGCATTTCCATACCTTCACAGGTATGTCATCAGAAGCAACAGCCTTCATCCTCTTCAACGCCCTTCTCACCTCACTTTTACTAATATTTGCTATTTCCTGTTTTACAACAGTCACTTTTTTTACTCTTTGTTCTCTTTCGTTTTCCTCATTAATCAACTCCTCAAAGTACTCCTTCCATCCTTCCATCCTCCCATCACCCTCCTGGCATCTGTCAGTACATTTCCATCTCTATCTTTAATCACTCCAACCTGCTGCACATCCTTCCCATCTTTATCTCTCTGCCTCGCCAACCTGTACAGATCCACCTCTCCCTTCTTACTGTCCAGCCTAGCATACAAGTCCTCATATGCTTTTTGTTTGGCCTTTGCCACCTCTACCTTTACCTTACTCTGCATCTCCCTGTACTTCTGTCTAACCTCTTCAGTCCTCTCAGTGTCCCATTTATTTTTTTAAAAAAAGAATCAAGAATTTATTTTCTGTCACATGCACAATCATACAAAGTACAATATGCAGCGAAATTATTTTGCGACCACAGAGTCGCGACGTCAGCCACCTAGGGCGCCATCATAGAAAATAAGGAATAAGATACATTAGGATAACGAGGGTAAAAAATCCCCTCCCAGACTGTCCTTCGAAAAGGGCAGTGTGCGATCAGGGGTACAAAAAATACCTCAGCAACAAGCACAGAAAAAAACATGTAATCACAAGACATAAACATTGCAACGATGAGGGTACAGGGGATAGGAAATGTCCAGTGTAGGCAAACAGCTCCAGTCCCTGCAGCTAAGAGCGCTGGTCCCGATTCCGCCTGCCCCCACTGAAGGGAATAAGCACACGAAGGCGTTGGATATGGGGAAGGTAGAGTATCTATCTGTAGCTGTTATGTGTGTGCGTGAGTGCGTGCGTGTCAGTTTGTAAGCCTGTAACATCCCGTAATAGTCTGCGCCAGGTGTCCTTGAAGGGGGAGGGAGTAGGATTCCAGAGCGTCTCGTTATCTTGGTCTTCGGGAAGTTTGTTATGTCTCCAGCCACGGCCTTGAATTCAGTAGCTGGAAAGAAAAAGGGCAGCCGAAAAAGAAAATCATATTTTCCAGGTTTCAAACAATATCTGCCAATTTCACAGATATTTAGTGTCCATCACTGGTCTGCAGGTCTGTCCAAATCATGTTGCATAGCTGCTAGTCTCTCCAAGATGTTATCCAATTTGCGGTCCAGAACCACAGTCTGATTACTGACAGCTCTCGTCACCACTATTTCCCAGCCAGCCAGTCTCTTGGGGTTGAGACTGACTGCTTTTAAAATTTTACGATATCCAAGTATCCCACCTAATCCAATCAGCAGAATCCCTGTTATCAGAGTTCTGAATAGGTAGATATCTTCAACATCCTCCAGAGACCGTGCAGCCAGGCACACAATGCGCCACTTCTCCCAACCGTCCATCGTGTATCCAGCAGCAAACGTCCCAGCAGGACAAGTAGGTTCCCCAGAACCCACATTTCTCGTCGAGAAGATCGTGTCAATTGCATTCAGAGACCACTTGATCAAATCCATATTCCTTTTTTATTTTCAAGAGCAAGACGAGGAGAGTCTCTGAATAGTATTCACAAGACAGACAAGAGAAGCAAGCGGGGAAAGATAAGGGAGGGAGAGCAGATGCAACTGCATCCTTCGTCAAGAGCAAAAGTAAAGATATTTAGCTAGCCTCTTTCCCTGTATACACTCCTGGACTTCCTTATTCCACCACAAAGTCTCCTTGTTCACTTTTCTTTTACCTGATGATACACCAAGTACCCTCCTAACTGTCTCCCTGATCACATTGGCTGTAGTTGTCCAGTCAAATAAAAGCACCTCCTGACCACCCATAGCCTGTCTCAACTCCTCCCTGAAGTCTACACAACATTCTTCCTTTCTCAGCTTCCACAACTTTTTCCTCTGCTTTGCCTTTGTCCTCTTTACCTTCCTCACCACCAGGATTATTTTGCACACCACCATTCTGTGTTGTCTGGCTACACTCTCCCCGACCAACACTTCGCAATTACTCATCTCTTTCAGATTACAACGTGGACACAAGATGTCCACCTGAGTGCTTCTGCCTCCATTCTTTTATGTCACCCTATGTACCTGCCTTTTCTGGAAGAAAGTATTTACTACTGCCATTGCCATTCTCTTTGAAAAGTCCACCACCATCTGTCCTTCTACACTCCTGTCCTGAAGACCAAACTTGCCCATCACATTTTCATCACCTCTGTTCCCTTCCCCAACATGTCCATTGAAGTCTGCACAAATCATCAAGTTTGCACCAATCTCTCTCATCTCTGGGGATACTCAGCATCACTTCATCTAACTCACTCCAAAATTTCTCCTTCTCTTTTAACTCACATCCTACCTGTGGGGCATAACCACTTACAACATTGAACATCACCCCTTCAATTTCCAGCTTACATTTACATTTACATTTAGGCATTTGGCAGACGCTCTTATCCAGAGCGACTTACAAAACGTGCTTTAATGTTTACAACATTGGATACATACTTACACTGGGTTAACTAGGTTAATAACTAAGTACCATTAGTCCAACACATCTGAGAAGAGTTTTTTTTTTTTTTTTCGGGGGGGGGTTAGTCCAAGTACTGGAGAAACAGATGCGTCTTGAGTCGTCGTTTAAAGATAGTCAAAGTCTCTGATGTACGGACATCTAGCGGAAGTTCATTCCACCACCTAGGTGCCAGAACAGAAAAGAGCCTGGATGAATGCCGCCCTCGATCCCTGAGATGTGGTGGGATGAGGCAAGCAGTGCTGGAGGATCGGAGGGAACGTGGTGCAGTGCGTGGTGTAATTAGCGCAGAGAGGTAGGTGGGTGCTGGGCCATTTTTGGCTTTGTAGGCAAGCATCAGTGTTTTGAATTTGATGCGGGCAGCTACAGGAAGCCAGTGCAGGGAGCGGAGGAGTGGGGTGGTGTGGGAGAACTTGGGAAGGTTAAAAACGAGTCGTGCTGCTGCATTCTGGATCAGTTGCAGAGGACGAATCGTGGACAAAGACAGGCCTGCCAGGAGTGAGTTGCAGTAGTCCAGTCTTGAAATAACAAGAGACTGAACAAGCACCTGAGTAGCCTGTGAAGAAAGAAATGGGCGAATTCTTCTGATATTGTAAAGAAAAAATCGACAAGAGCGAGTAAGGTTAGCGATGTGTGGGGAAAATGACAGATGATTGTCCACGGTTACCCCAAGATTGCGGGCAGTGGTTGACTGTGGAGTGATTTGGTTGTTGTCCATGGATATCACAAGGTCTTGACCTGGAGATGAGTCACAAGGGATAAACAACAGTTCGGTTTTACGGAGATTAAGCTTCAGCTGATGAGCAGCCATCCAAAATGAGATGTCTACCAGACATGCTGAGATCCGGGTGGAAACCTGAGTGTCAGAGGGAGGAAAGGAGAGAACAAGTTGGGTGTCGTCTGCATAACAGTGGTATGAGAATCCATGCGATGATATGACCTTACCAAGAGACCGGGTATAGAGGGAGAACAGAAGAGGACCAAGTACTGAGCCCTGCGGGACACCAGTAGAGAGTCTACGTGGGGCAGATGTAGATCCCCTCCATGTCACCTCATATGACCTATCTTTTAGGTAAGAAGCAAACCATTGCCACGCTGTTCCACAAATTCCAAGGCTTGTAAGACTAGATAATAGAATCTTGTGGTTCACGGTGTCAAATGCACCTGACAGGTCCAGGAGGATGAGGACAGATGAAAGTTTAGCAGATCTAGCAGCATGGAGCTTCTCAGTGACTGACAGAAGGGCAGTCTCTGTGGAATGTGCCACTTTAAATCCAGATTGGTTTGGGTCATTAAGGTTGTTCTGTGAGAGATAAAGAGACATTTGATTATAAACTGTTCTTTCAAGAATTTTGGAAATAAAAGAGAGCAGTGATACCGGGCGATAGTTGTTAACTTCTGATGGGTCCAGGCAGGGTTTCTTGAGGATGGGAATAACCCTCGCCTTCTTAAAAGCAGCAGGAACATGACCAGATGATATGGATTGGTTGATGATGGCTGTGGTGAAGGGAAGGAGGTCTCGTGAGATGGCCTGGAGCATTGTGGAAGGGATTGGGTCCAATAAACAGGTGGTGGGGTTAGATGACGAGATGATCTGTTGAATCTCATCAGATGACAGGTTGGAAAATTCTGCTAAAGGAGGGAAGGAAAGGTCCTGAGGTTCTGCCGTAGGAGTTTGGTTGAGAGCGAAGGACTGGCGGATTGCTGCAATCTTCCCATCGTAGAATGCGGCAAAATCGTCAGCAGTCAGAGAGGAAGGGGCAGGAGGAGTCGGTGGGTTGAGTAGTGAGGGGAAGATGTTGTGGAGTTTGCCAGGATCATGTGCAGACGCTTTCAACTTTTGTCTGAAGAAGGTAGTTTTGGCAGAAGTCACATCACATGAGAATTTGGAAAGAAGAGTCTGGTAAGAGATGAGATCTGCATCAAGCTGTGATTTCTTCCATCTTCTCTCTGCAGTTCTTAATTCTCTCCTGTTGTTGCGCAGTACATCAGATAGCCAAGGAGCAGGACAAGACGTCTTCCTTGGTTTAGATGACAGCGGGCAAAGGAGATCTATGGATGAGGAGAGATAGGAGAGGAAAGTTTCAGTCGCAGTCTCTAGTGGTAAAGAGAAGAAGGAGTCTGGGTCTGGGAGGAATGATAGGGTGTATGAAGACACAGAGGAAGGGGAGACAGAGTGAAGGTTTTTGCGGGTAAAAGAGACATTTTGGTGGTTAGGTTTACATAGAATGGGAAGGGTTATAGTGAAGGATACCAGGTAATGATCAGATTTATGAAGAGGAATAGTAGTGATATCTGTGACTGGGGAAGGGCGTCAGAAAACAAGGTCGAGAGAATTTCCTGCCTTGTGTGTAGGAGGGCAGCTGTTTAGAGTTAAAGAGAAGGTGTTAAGGAGAGGGAGAAGGAAAGAGGATTGGAGTTTATCAGATGGAAGGTTGAAATCTCCTAGAACAGTGAGAGGAGTGTTAGCAGAAGGAAAAAGACTAAGAAGTATGTCCATTTCATCTAGAAAGTTTCCTAGAGAGCCAGGAGGACGGTAAATAACTAAGATGTGGAGGTTAATTGGAGAGGTTACCTTAACTGCATGAAATTCAAATGATGAAAAACTGAGATGAGACAGGGTGATGGGCGAGAAGGACCATCTCTTGGACAACAGGAGACCCGTACCACCACCTCTGCCAGTTTCTCGTGGAGTGTGAGAGAATACATAGGCAGAGGATATGGCAGCTGAGTTCTGAGGAGATATCCAGGTCTCAGTTAGTGCCAGAAAGTCAAAAGAGTCAAAAGAGTAATGAGTAGCTAGGGCAGAGATAAAGTCTGCTTTCTTTACAGCAGATTGGCAGTTCCAGAGCCCACCTACCACCAGTGCAGGACAACGAGACAGTACTGGAGGGTAGATGAGGTTTCTGGGAAATCTGCCTCTGCTGTGTGAGTAAAAGCATCTTGGTCTGTGAGAACTGACAGAGATAGGTTGAAGACACATGCTAGACTGAGGAAACTATAGTCTATAAAAACTTGTAACTTCTTGGCAAACAAGAGTTTAAATCAATTCTCTGTGCACTACCTTTGTTGTAGGATATTCTTATTAACCCTTGTGTCTGTAGCGGAGACACCTTCAATATATGTAGCTAAGCCCTGCCCACAATTCACACCTTAAGGAAGCCTGAAACTACTCTTGATTAATTACCTGAGAACTAATTGCTTTAGACCTACTTCAATCACACTGCAATCAACACTACCAAACAGCAAAAACTAGGTACAGTATACAGTATGAACTAATTGTGTTTTCAAAAACAGTACAAAAGTTAAAAACCTACCTTACCAGTGGAGAAGAATCCAATTTAGAAAACTAAAGCACACTAAAGTATGAGCTAGATCCACCTTCAATATATGTAGCTAAGCCCTGCCCACAAGTCACACCTTAAGGAAGCCTGAAACTACTCTTGATTAATTACCTGAGAACTAATTGCTTTAGACCTACTTCAATCACACTGCAATCAACACTACCAAACAGCAAAAACTAGGTACAG
This sequence comes from Clarias gariepinus, assembly GCF_024256425.1. Taxonomy (NCBI): domain Eukaryota; kingdom Metazoa; phylum Chordata; class Actinopteri; order Siluriformes; family Clariidae; genus Clarias; species Clarias gariepinus. Next base: position 805,990 of record NW_026520998.1, on the reverse strand, counting down.
TATACAGTATGAACTAATTGTGTTTTCAAAAACAGTACAAAAGTTAAAAACCTACCTTACCAGTGGAGAAGAATCCAATTTAGAAAACTAAAGCACACTAAAGTATGAGCTAGATCCACCTTCAATATATGTAGCTAAGCCCTGCCCACAATTCACACCTTAAGGAAGCCTGAAACTACTCTTGATTAATTACCTGAGAACTAATTGCTTTAGACCTACTTCAATCACACTGCAATCAACACTACCAAACAGCAAAAACTAGGTACAGTATACAGTATGAACTAATTGTGTTTTCAAAAACAGTACAAAAGTTAAAAACCTACCTTACCAGTGGAGAAGAATCCAATTTAGAAAACTAAAGCACACTAAACTAAAAAAAAAAAAAACTAAAGCTTCATCACCCTATCTGGTACTCTCTTCACCTCTGGAACATTCCTTACAAACTTCTCTTTCAGAATAACTCCTACTCCATTTCTTTTCCTATCCACACCACGGTAAAACAATTTGAACCCTGCTCCTAAGCTTCTGGCCTTGCTACCTTTCCACCTGGTCTCCTAGACACACAGTATATACACCTTCCTTATCTGCATCATATCAACCAACTCTCCTCTCTTCCCTGTCATGATCCCCATTCAAAGTCCCTACTATTACTCCTAAACTCTTGCTTTTCCTCTTCTTTCTCTGCTTTCGAACATGCCTTTCTCCTCTCCTTCTTTAACCAACAGTAGCCCAATTTCCACCAGCACCCTGTAGGTCAACAGCACCAGTGGCAGTCATTGTTAACCCGGGTCACGGCCGATCCGGTATGGGAATTATATTTGTGATTCGCATCATTGATTTGGCAAATGTTTTACGTCGGATGCTCTTTCTGACACAACCCTTTGCATTTATCCAGATTCAGGACTGGCACAAGAAGACACTGGATTGCCCCATCCCCCCTGGGCGTGATTTGTTGTTGTGTTTATTTCATTTTAATTTATCAGTTTAAGCATTTAGTATCATATTCGTAAGTTGTATTGTGACATCATTTCATAAGTTGTTCTGTGACATCATCCCACAGTTGTGTAGCTGCATGTCTATCACGCACGTTAGTTGTTCAGTTGTTGTTAAGACACGGAAGGATACAGAAAGGCATAAAGAGAACACAAGCCTTTGACTGTAAGACTGTAAGCTAAAAGATACAGTAAGATAAGTTGTTGTAACTGTAATCTACTGAAGCTACAGAACACAGCAAACGACTTATCGTGACTACAGTGGATTTATGCAAGAAACTGTAACAACCGTTGTACTTTGATGTTGAAAATAAGAGACAAAGAAATCAACGGACGTCTGGAGTTGTGAGTGACACTGTGTACCAAAAGGACATGCATCAGAATTGTGAATAATATGCACGTACACCCCCCTTCCCACCTTGGTTGCATTCGCTTTTTTCTAGCCAATTGGCAAAGCCTAAGCACGCTGGGAAGACTGATGATGAAAAACTGAGATGAGACAGGGTGATGGGCGAGAAGGACCATCTCTTGGACAACAGGAGACCCGTACCACCACCTCTGCCAGTTTCTCGTGGAGTGTGAGAGAATACATAGGCAGAGGATATGGCAGCTGAGTTCTGAGGAGATATCCAGGTCTCAGTTAGTGCCAGAAAGTCAAAAGAGTCAAAAGAGTAATGAGTAGCTAGGGCAGAGATAAAGTCTGCTTTCTTTACAGCAGATTGGCAGTTCCAGAGCCCACCTACCACCAGTGCAGGACAACGAGACAGTACTGGAGGGTAGATGAGGTTTCTGGGAAATCTGCCTCTGCTGTGTGAGTAAAAGCATCTTGGTCTGTGAGAACTGACAGAGATAGGTTGAAGACACATGCTAGACTGAGGAAACTATAGTCTATAAAAACTTGTAACTTCTTGGCAAACAAGAGTTTAAATCAATTCTCTGTGCACTACCTTTGTTGTAGGATATTCTTATTAACCCTTGTGTCTGTAGCGGAGACACCTTCAATATATGTAGCTAAGCCCTGCCCACAATTCACACCTTAAGGAAGCCTGAAACTACTCTTGATTAATTACCTGAGAACTAATTGCTTTAGACCTACTTCAATCACACTGCAATCAACACTACCAAACAGCAAAAACTAGGTACAGTATACAGTATGAACTAATTGTGTTTTCAAAAACAGTACAAAAGTTAAAAACCTACCTTACCAGTGGAGAAGAATCCAATTTAGAAAACTAAAGCACACTAAAGTATGAGCTAGATCCACCTTCAATATATGTAGCTAAGCCCTGCCCACAAGTCACACCTTAAGGAAGCCTGAAACTACTCTTGATTAATTACCTGAGAACTAATTGCTTTAGACCTACTTCAATCACACTGCAATCAACACTACCAAACAGCAAAAACTAGGTACAGTATACAGTATGAACTAATTGTGTTTTCAAAAACAGTACAAAAGTTAAAAACCTACCTTACCAGTGGAGAAGAATCCAATTTAGAAAACTAAAGCACACTAAAGTATGAGCTAGATCCACCTTCAATATATGTAGCTAAGCCCTGCCCACAATTCACACCTTAAGGAAGCCTGAAACTACTCTTGATTAATTACCTGAGAACTAATTGCTTTAGACCTACTTCAATCACACTGCAATCAACACTACCAAACAGCAAAAACTAGGTACAGTATACAGTATGAACTAATTGTGTTTTCAAAAACAGTACAAAAGTTAAAAACCTACCTTACCAGTGGAGAAGAATCCAATTTAGAAAACTAAAGCACACTAAAGTATGAGCTAGATCCACCTTCAATATATGTAGCTAAGCCCTGCCCACAATTCACACCTTAAGGAAGCCTGAAACTACTCTTGATTAATTACCTGAGAACTAATTGCTTTAGACCTACTTCAATCACACTGCAATCAACACTACCAAACAGCAAAAACTAGGTACAGTATACAGTATGAACTAATTGTGTTTTCAAAAACAGTACAAAAGTTAAAAACCTACCTTACCAGTGGAGAAGAATCCAATTTAGAAAACTAAAGCACACTAAAGTATGAGCTAGATCCACCTTCAATATATGTAGCTAAGCCCTGCCCACAATTCACACCTTAAGGAAGCCTGAAACTACTCTTGATTAATTACCTGAGAACTAATTGCTTTAGACCTACTTCAATCACACTGCAATCAACACTACCAAACAGCAAAAACTAGGTACAGTATACAGTATGAACTAATTGTGTTTTCAAAAACAGTACAAAAGTTAAAAACCTACCTTACCAGTGGAGAAGAATCCAATTTAGAAAACTAAAGCACACTAAACTAAAAAAAAAAAAAACTAAAGCTTCATCACCCTATCTGGTACTCTCTTCACCTCTGGAACATTCCTTACAAACTTCTCTTTCAGAATAACTCCTACTCCATTTCTTTTCCTATCCACACCACGGTAAAACAATTTGAACCCTGCTCCTAAGCTTCTGGCCTTGCTACCTTTCCACCTGGTCTCCTAGACACACAGTATATACACCTTCCTTATCTGCATCATATCAACCAACTCTCCTCTCTTCCCTGTCATGATCCCCATTCAAAGTCCCTACTATTACTCCTAAACTCTTGCTTTTCCTCTTCTTTCTCTGCTTTCGAACATGCCTTTCTCCTCTCCTTCTTTAACCAACAGTAGCCCAATTTCCACCAGCACCCTGTAGGTCAACAGCACCAGTGGCAGTCATTGTTAACCCGGGTCACGGCCGATCCGGTATGGGAATTATATTTGTGATTCGCATCATTGATTTGGCAAATGTTTTACGTCGGATGCTCTTTCTGACACAACCCTTTGCATTTATCCAGATTCAGGACTGGCACAAGAAGACACTGGATTGCCCCATCCCCCCTGGGCGTGATTTGTTGTTGTGTTTATTTCATTTTAATTTATCAGTTTAAGCATTTAGTATCATATTCGTAAGTTGTATTGTGACATCATTTCATAAGTTGTTCTGTGACATCATCCCACAGTTGTGTAGCTGCATGTCTATCACGCACGTTAGTTGTTCAGTTGTTGTTAAGACACGGAAGGATACAGAAAGGCATAAAGAGAACACAAGCCTTTGACTGTAAGACTGTAAGCTAAAAGATACAGTAAGATAAGTTGTTGTAACTGTAATCTACTGAAGCTACAGAACACAGCAAACGACTTATCGTGACTACAGTGGATTTATGCAAGAAACTGTAACAACCGTTGTACTTTGATGTTGAAAATAAGAGACAAAGAAATCAACGGACGTCTGGAGTTGTGAGTGACACTGTGTACCAAAAGGACATGCATCAGAATTGTGAATAATATGCACGTACACCCCCCTTCCCACCTTGGTTGCATTCGCTTTTTTCTAGCCAATTGGCAAAGCCTAAGCACGCTGGGAAGACTGATGAGGCCCGCGAATAAGCCGGCAATGAAGGGTGTTTTCCACAAACCCAATCAGTCAGGATGTAGGCCGAAATAGCGGCTGCGTACGTTCCGAGGATACTAGGGCAACCAAGCAGACAGCCCGTGCTGTTGGCTGCTCCATGGCTGCCATGGTGTCTACAGCGAGACATCTATGGCTTAATCTTACGGGCATCAATGACTGGGACCATGGAGGCAAAACCTTATGAAGAACCCTTCGATAGGTTCCTTTCCCGCAGTGCTCAACAGTCGGAACCGCCGGCCACCCAACACAAAGTGTGGAAATCGCCCTCCGCGAGACTCCTCTCACACGGATAGACGCATTTTCTATTAAACTCAGCCATGGTCAGAGATCGCTGGTTCGGTTCCCGGGTGATGCTGTAACCTCTTACAGCTGGAGGCCAAGAGAGAGCTAAATTGGCCGAGCTCTTTCAGCAGGGAGGGCTGAGACGTACTAGTGGTCCCACATTAATCACACGGCTCTACGCCATTCGGGGCATCTGCGAGCTCGCGCACGCGGAGGTAATGGATAGCGCTGGCCTCCGAGTGTGTGATGCTGCCCCCAACGGTGCGTGAGCGAGCAGTTCAAAAAGAAGAGGTCGACTGGTGTCACGTGGTTCGGAGGAAATGCATGACAGCTTGTGGGAGCCTCCCCTAGTGACGGGAAGGAAATGGGACATGACTAGGTTGTGAAGAAAATCGTGGAAAAAGAATTGGACAGGACTAAATTAATTTTAAAAAAAATTAGCCATGGTGAGTAATAACTTTCTACTTCGCTGAAATGCTTGCACACATGCATACACACAAAACAGATCCTGAAGACAAAAAGATCTAAGGGTGTTTCTGGTTAACTCCTATTTATAACCTGCAGGTGCACTTCATTGGTTGATGTCACCTGACCAAGGTTATATAAGCCAAAATATTTGGCGTGTTTGACACACACAAGCTTCACAAACGGTCACGAGGAAACGTTTCCATAGCGTTTTTATGCAGCATCAAGTGTAGCTTTTCAGAGGTACCCAGGCATTTCAGTTTCATTGTCTAGCCCCCTGTATATATATACACTACTCACAATAAGTTAGGGATATTGTGAGAGACTTAGTGGATGTCATACAGTTGTGTTCAAAATAATAGCAGTCCAACATCAGTAACCAGATCAGTAATTGTTTTCGGAAGAAATTATATTTCTTTATGGTAAATATTTTATTAGTAGGTGTAGTGGAGTAATGAAAAACCAGCAGACCCAACAGTCATGATTGGATGCACCTGATTCTGTGTAATTTAATCATTATTGAAATGGGGCGTGTTTAAAATAATAGCAGTGTGGAGTTCAATAGGAGAGAGAAATTATTCTGTGAAAAACACTTGTCAAACAAGTTCCCCTTATTTAATGATAAATGCAAAAAATGTTGTCCTGTGCATTTCCCTCTGAAAATCAAAGTAAAACGGTTTATTTCAGACATTGTTCAAAACAACAGCGTACTTTGACTCAAAAGTTGATTGAAAAGAGAGATGGAAAAGAAACATACAAAGAAGTGCAGAAAATGATAGGCTGCTTTGCTAAAATTATATCAAATCCTTTAAAATGGAAATCAAAATTAGAGATATGTGTAAGAAAACGGAACACGACCATTCTAGTGGATTGAAGAATAACAAAATTGGCAAAGACTCAGCCGATGATCAGTTTCAGCATGATCAAAGAACACCTAAGGTAACCTGTTAGTACTGTTATTATTAAAAGACGGCTATGTGAAGCCAAGCTAGAAGTCCTATTGTTGAAAAAAAAGACGTGCTGAAGAGGTTACAGTTCGTCAAAGAACACATTGACCGGCCTAAAGAAAAATGGCGCAATATTTTGTGGACTAATAAAAGCAAGATTGTCCTTTTTGAGTCTAGAGGCCGCAGACAGTTTGTCAGGTGACCCCCAAACACTGAATTCAAGCCACAGTACACTGTGAAGACAGTGAAGTATGAAGGCACAAGCATCATGATATGGGGATGCTTCTCGTACTATGGTGTTGGGCCTATTTATCACATTTCAGGGATCATGGATCAATTTGAGTACATCAGAATACTTAAAGATGTCATGTTGCTTTATGCTGAAGAGGAAATGCCCTTGAAATGGGTGTTTTAACAAAACAACAACCCCAGACACATCAGTAAGCAAGCAGCATTTTGATTCAAGACCAACAAGATTGACGTTATGGAGTGGCCAGCCCAATCCCTAGACCCTAATCCAATAGAAAACTTGTGGCCTGACAATAAAAATGCTGTTTCTAAGGCAAAACCAAGAAATGCAGAGGAATTGTGGCATGTAGTACAATTGTCACAGATGTGAAGCAGTTCCCAGAAACCATGGTTATACAACTAAATATTTAGTTCAGAGATGCACAAGAAAGATTAAACTTTAAACAGACTAATATTTGTTTTTCTTCACTTTTTGTAAACTAATAATCCATTAAGCACATTTTTCTTTATGTTGTGATTCAGAATAGAACATGCAGGGTGTCCAATGCATTTGCGTGCCTAAATTAAAAGTTATTATATGAATATGGAATGCAACCACGGGGGGCGCAATCCAGTGTCTTCTTGTGCCAGTCCCAAGTTTGGATAAATGCAGAGGGTTGTGTCAGGAAGGGCATCTGATGTAAAACATTTGCAAATCAATGATGCGAATCACAAATATAATTCCCATACCGGATCGGGTTAACCAGGACCACCACTGGAGCTGTTGACTTGGTGGTGGAATGAGGAAGTCCAGGAGTGTATACAGGAAAAAAGGCTAGCTAAGAAGAAGTGGGACACTGAGAGGACTGAAGAGAGTGGACAGGAGTACAGGGAGATGCAGAGTAAGGTGAAGGTAGAGGTGTCAAAGGCCAAACAAAGAGCATATGAGGACTTGTATGCTAGGTTGCGGAGGCAGAGAGATAGAGATGGGAAGGATGTGCAGCAGGTTAGAGTGATTAAAAATAGAGATGGAAATGTACTGACAGATGCCAGGAGGGTAATGGGAGGATGGAAGGAGTACTTGATGAATGAGGAAAACGAAAGAGAACAAAGAATAGAAGAGGCGACTGTTGTGGATCAGGAAGTAGCAAATATTAGTAAAAGTGAGGTGAGAAGGGCATTGAAGTGGATGAAGACTGAAAAGGCTGTTGGTCCTGATGACATACCTGTGGAGGTATGGAAATGCTTAGGAGAGGTGGCAGTAGAGTTTCTGAGTAGTATGTTTAACAAGATCTTGAAAAGTGAGAGGATTCGAGAGGAATGGAGAAGAAGTGTATTGGTGCCAATTTTTAAAAACAAGGGAGATGTGCTGTGGAAATTACAGAGTAATAAAGCTAATAAGCCATACAATGAAGCTGTGGGAAAGAGTAGTGGAAGCTAGGTTAAGAGCAGAGGTGAGCATTTGTGAGCAGCAATATGGTTTTATGCCTAGAAAGAGTACATCAGATGCAGTATTTGCTTTGAGGATGCTGGTGGAGAAGTACAGAGAAGGTAACAGGGAGTTGCATTGTGTCTTTGTAGATTTAGACAAAGTGTACGACAGGGTGCCGAGAGAGGAGCTGTGGTGTTGTATGAGGAAGTCTGAAGTGGCAGAAAAGTATGTTAGAGTGGCGCAGGACATGTATGAAAGTGCTAAGGCAGTGGTAAGATGTGCTGTAGGTGTGACGGAAGAGTTCAAGGTGGAGGCGGGTCTGCATCAAGGATCGGCTCTGAGCCCCTTTTTGTTTGCTCTGGTGATGGACAGGATGACAGATGAGGTAAGACAGGAGTCTCCATGGACAATGATGTTTGCAGATGACATTGTGCTTTGTAGCGAGAGCAGGGAACAGGTGGAAGAAAATTTGGAGAGGTGGAGGTATGCTCTGGAAAGCAGAGGAATAAAGGTTTGCCACAGCAAGATGAAATACGTGTGTGAATGAGAGGGACTCAAGAGGGACGGTGAGGCTACAGGGAGCAGAGGTAAAGAAGGTGCAGGATTTTAAGTACTTAGGGTCAATGGTCCAGAGCAAAAGAGAGTGTGGAAAGGAGGTGAAGCGGCGGGTACAGGCAGGTTGAAATGGGTGGAGAAAAAATGTCAGGTGTGTTGTGCGATAAAAGAGTATCAGCGAGAATGAAAGAAAAGGTGTACAGGACAGTGATGAGACCAGCAATGCTCTACGGCTTAGAGACAGTGGCACTAAAGAAAAGACAGGAGGCAGATCTAGAGGTAGTAGGTAGTTTGGACATGTTCAGAGGAGAGATTGTGAATATATCGGGAGAAAGATGCTGAGGTTGTGCAAATATATATATATATACACTTTTATTAAATAAATAACAAATAGTGGTACGGTAAATTATATGCTGTTGTTCATCTTATGTTTTGCGTAATACTAATCCTGAACATGACTGTATATATAATAATGTAGTACTTGTGAAAATGTTTAATGTATGTGTTTGTTTTACTTTAAATGTGATCTTTAGTGTTCAAGTTGTATCAAGTGGTACTTGTATTTATACATTGTTAATTCATAAAGTGTAAATGGAGGCAGTTTATTGATTATATGTTAATTCATTCTTTTCTATTATAGTAAGACCTTCAGCATCAGATCAGTGATGAGGCAGCACCTGTGTTTACTCCTTTTCACAGGTGAGCAAAAATACAGTGGGGCAAAAAAGTATTTAGTTAGCCACCAGTTGTGCAAGTTTTATTACTTAAAAAGATGAGAGAGGGCTGTAATTTTCATCATATGTATACCTCAACTATGAGAGACGATAAGAAAAAACATCCAGAAAATCACATTGTAGACTTTTTATGAATTAATTGCTAAATTCCTCTGTAAAATAAGTATTTGGTCACCTACAAACAAGCAAGATTTCTGGCTCTCACAGACCTGTAAATTCTTGTTAAAGAGGCTCCTTTGTCCTCCACTCGTTACTTGTATTAATGGCATCTGTTTGAATTAGTTATCAGTATAAAGGACACCTGCCCACAACCCTAAACAGTCACACTCCAAACTCCATTATGGCCAAGACCAAAGAGCTGTCAAAGGACACCCTACTAAACAAAATTGTAGACCTGCACCAGGCTGGAAAGAAATAAACTGTGGGAGCACTTATTAGAAAATGGACGACATATAAGACCACTGATAATCTACCTCGATCTGGGGCTCCATGCAAGACCTCATCCCGTGGGGTCAAAATAATCATAAGAACTGTGAGCGAAAATCCCAGAACCACACAGGGGGACCTAGTAAATGACTTGCAGAGAGCTGGGACCAAAGTAACAAAGGCTACCATCTGTGACAAACTGCGCCACCAGGAACTCAAATCCTGCAGTGCCAGACGTGTCCCCCTGCTTAAGCCAGTACATGTCCAGGCCCGTCTGAAGTTTGCTAGAGAGCATTTGGATGATCCACATGAGCATTGAGAGAATGTCAGATGGTCAGATGAAACCAAAATAGAACTTTTTGGTAAAAACTCAACTTGTCGTGTTTTCCACCATAATTTGCAAATAAATTCTTAATTCTTACAATTTTATTTTCTGGAATTTTTTTTTCTTATTTCGTCTCATTGTTGAGGTATACAGTAGGAGCCATGTCAAACAGCCACCTGGACCATGGCAGAACCATGACAAGGCCGTGCACGATCTGTGCACAGAATGTGATCCTCCGCAATGACACTGTCAACAATGCCCTGCCCCATAAACGCCCCCATGTGCTTTCCAATTAGATGGTTGCAATGCCGTATAATCCCACCAGGTGGAGCATCAGTTAGCTGCAGTGTCCAGGCAGCCTTATACAGTATGTTCAATATATAGGCAGTTTTTGTATTGTCAACATGGTTTCATAAATAAATGGCGTAGTAAACAAAAAAAAAATATATATATATATATATATATATATATATATATATATATATATATATATATATATATATATATTAATTAATAAATCTAGTTATTAAAATATTTTTCAAGACATCCTTAATCATACTTAAAGACATGGTAACATCTGTAATTTATCTATACCGATCATTGTAGGTACGGAATACAAACGCAGGCTATGTATTTTAAATTACGGTGTATTTTATCTAGTTCCGACTAGATAATCGACTTGCCTTAGGCAACATTCGGGAATTTAAATAAATGTGTTGTGCTTTACTGAATATCCACCAGATGGCGCATGGAAGGACTTTATCTAAAAGCCGGACCAAGTACTGTACAATGAAGAACTATGTATAATTACTTAGCCTAAAACAATCTTGTTAATCTTGTTAATCTTGTTAACATTAATTTTATTTTGTTTTACAAAAGATATTTCATGATGAATGTGTGTATATGTGCTTTATATTATTTTTATAATGATGAAATGAGATGCCCAAATTCGTGCTTTAAAATTTCTAATACATTTCTTATATAGTTTTTGTAATATTTTAACAGGGACAAAACAGTGAAAGACATGGCAATGTCTCGGTTTAAATGGCCTTGAAATTAATTTAATTTCCTGATAGCAGGCTATCTGATAGTGTTAACTATGCGAATGTCCTGATTCGTGAATATGCCAACATATCTTATTTAAAATGTAAAAATGTGTCGACATCATCAGAAGACATGAATTAACATATATAAAATATAAATATATATATACATTTCCTTATAAAATAAGTAAAAACACGAAGTTCTCCGGGCTTTTTATAATAATCATCATATTTGCTGTTTGTGTCCAGCATTAAATAATTATTTCAGCCATTATTTAACCACGACTGGAAATAATAGCTGGATTGTGAGTTTATGAGTGAAATAAAGCTGTTCGTTTTTTGTTAAGTACTTTCACTTTACAAAAGGCAGCGTTTTTATCAAAACGTTAATAAACGCGTTGTACAGTATATACAACGCGACAGCGCACTCAGTTACTCACTTCTCACCTTTCATGTAGGTTCTGCTCTGACTTATTAATTTGTTTTAAACCCCTCAAAACCTCCATCAGTTATTAAAAATAGCATCTATTTATGAAAAATTGCCCCAGCGATTTCGGAGCTTCAGGAAATCTCCCGGCGCTCTGCGCATAACACCGGGCTAACTCATGTCAGAAAAAATTTATAAACAGTTTCTAAACGTGAGCTATTGTTTTTTTACTTATAATATTTGGTAATTTAATTTAAATGAGGTTTGGGCTCAGGACTTCGATTCGGCATCGTGATTCTCCTCTTTAATTTACTACATAGTTTTAATCAGCGCTTAGCTGCATGCATAAAGTTTTTTAGAGCGCACCGGCAGAAGTAGACTAATGATTATGAACGCAAAACAGCAAGCAGACTAACTCTGACCATTTAAAAAAACGCTTGCATTCATTTTCTGACGCGCTCAAGTTCACCAAAAACAATACAGAACATCGCACCTTATTTGCTTTTAAACATTTACAAAATCACTATGTTTTTTTGTTATTGTGAGTGCGCTTAAATAAAAGTTGAGTCTTATAAAGGCTATGTAGTCTCATATAGTTTTATTATATAGTTTTTGCACATTAATCTGACAACAGTTTTTTCAGCCTGTCACGGTGTGCGCCCAAATCAATATCGCTCCTCGCTCACTAGTTAGGCGGCCTCCCCTTCAGACATGCGAAGCAGACACGGGACCGCAGAATTACACACGACTGGTGAGCTATCGTTGCTAATGGTCCCGGTCTTGCACCCCGTGCTATAAAATACTCGGGGTTTGTTGGGTTAAAGTGGATTTTACTACGCTCTGTGTATGCAACACGCGTGCAACAACGCGTAAGTGCGGCATGCAAGTGGGGCAAATGGAACGCGCCCCGGGGACTTCAAAGGAGCGAGAGGTGGGAGGGGCCGGTCCGGCCATCCGCAGAGAGCAGAGTCAGCGCGAGCGGACGAATGGCCATTGCACTCACACCGCGTAGTAAAATCCACTGTAACCCCACAAACCCTAGGTATTTTTAGCGCGGGGTGCAAGCCCAGGATCATAATAAGCCGTGCCTTTATTCCGTCATGTCATGTGGGCATTATAAGATTTGTATTGAAAACTTCTAACTAAAAAGTGGCAGCTGGCACGCCTAAAAATAGACGCAGGTTATTTTTTTTTATAGTCTAAATAAAAACTCTCCGCTTTAATTTCCTAAAGTCTTCCCGAGCGCGAGGAATTTTTTTGTGCTAAATAATAATTATGCAGTATAATAATTCCTATTAATCCTGGGTTGTTCTTTTAGTGTCACTATAGTGCTTTACAATGCCAGACAACATTCAAATACAAATTATCCACCCTCCCCAGGTGTGAATCGGCTGTTCTCACCTATACATTCAGGGGAACTGAAATGCACTTTTCCCCACTTTAAAAACCTCTTGAATCTGAGGCTGACTTTCAGTGATTTAAATTTGTGTAATTTTAATCTTCTGGATTCTAGATTCTAAAGTTAACATTGTTGCCTTTTTAATCCTTGGAATGGAAGAACTTGAGATTTTCCTTATAATAGCGTAAATTGCATTGTTTTAATCAGTCTATACACAATAATATTCTTTGGTATTTTTATTTTAAAAAAACAGGTATGGGGACTATCTTGTTTTATTAATCCTTGTGCCTGGTTTAGGTTCGGTATTTAGGCCTTGTTCACACGGGCGTTAAAATCGAGCGTTTTTTTTTGCGTTTGTAGCGTCCGGTAAGCGGGTCAAGCGGCGAGTGTTTTCTACACATATGAGTCAATGGGAGTGTTCACACGGGCTTTGGTGACGTGCGTTTGTCCGGCTGCGCGTTTATACGGCATTAAAAAAACGTTACATGCAGCTTTTTCTTGGCGTTCAAAACCCAACGAATGCAAGGAAACCGCTTCTAGTTCGTTTTCTGCGCGTTCATTTTACGCTTCGGAGGACCGGATATATCCCATGATCCTCCATGCTATACATAGGGAAATGCAGAAAAGGGCAAAATAAAAAAATTTATTGTTGAAAAACTTACGCGGAAATTTTTATTTCTTCATAAACCACAAAAAAAACTTCCTTTAATCCTACCGTTGTGCAGTCAGAGAGTGAACCCGGTAGCAGCGGGCTTTCATATCCAGTTTCTGACACACTGCCCCCACAGGTTAACACACAAACTACAATTTGGGCTGCAGGCTGACGTTAGACAGAGACAAACGAACGCCAGTGTAGAAGTCAATCAAGCGCCACTACAAAATGCAACATAAACAGAGCACGTTTGTTGATCCAAAAACTTAACGTGTGAACGTGTGAACAAGGCCTTAGTGCGCATCTGTTAGATTACAACTAAATACCTTTTATTGGGGGTTAAGTGACTGATGTGCCTAACATTTTTCAGCTGAGCCTTTGTTTCACTGAATAATCAACCACCGCGACACCCCTCTCTCTCTCACACACACACACACACACACAGAGCTGACCAAATCATTAGCACCTCCCTCCCCCAGCACAGCTATTTACTTTCTATCCATTTACTTACATCTGAACTTGATATGAACTGAGTCGTTTGGGTAACATGGGTCGAACCCCTTACAAATCATAACGGGGCTGAAAGACCGACATCTGCTGATGCAGTAGAACGTCCTAACACTATTTCAGTTAATAAATCTACTATAAATTTAAAGAACACAAAAAAATAAGATGACACAAAACCCTACACGCTTCTTTTCTAATTACAAATGATAAAATCTAAAGGCTCACTGTGTTAACATTTATTGTGCTAAAATTTGATCCTAATAAGATTTGATTTAATTTAAATTCTAGAACAGTGGCAGCTGGAACACCTAAAATAGATGCAGGATTATTTTTTATAATTTAATAAAAATGCTTTTTTAAACGTGGGCTATTGTTATTTACTTGCAATATTTGTTAATTTAATTTAATTTAAATGGGGTTTGGTCGCCGGAATGTTGAGCATTAGGATCCTCTTCTTTACTTTCCTACGTAGAATCAGCGCTTAATCGCACGCATAAAGTTTTGTAAATTTGTTTAATGTTTAATAATAAATAATGACCCCCGTTGCGCTGTACCACCGCTCGGAAAACCTTATGAAATACAAGTTAAAGACAATTATGATGATCTGCCACGGCTCGCGTCTGTGATAGGCCTGAATAGGCAGCAAAGAGACGGAGCCGCCTATTCGTGCCGGCTGGCAATAATTAACGTATATGATCTCGGGCTTGCTCTGCATTATAAAAGCAGGGCGCGGAGTTTTGTCTGAGGTCTGGGAAGTACGTGATGTGATGGAGAATATGAAAGAAGCATGTCAGTGGGGCGATGTGACGCGCCCCAGGGACTTTAAACAACGACACTAGAATTCCGCCCTTTAATCTCCGCGCTGAGGACAGCGCGAGAAAGAGCTGCACGAGCTCCCGCGGCACCTTCACTCCCGCACCGTGGCCGCCCTCGCAGCCCTGCTGCCGAAGAGTAAAAGGCTGCGAGGACGTTTGTGTTAAGTTTTTACATCAGCGAGGACTCGCGCCGGCCATCGACAGCGGGAAAAGCGCTGCCTCCGCGTGCTCAGTTCTGCCACTCCGCACACCAACACTTATCGTCAGCTGTGTGCCCGCATGCCAGTGTGGCACAGCCCCCGGAACTGCACATGCACAACCTTATCCCATTCTTTCCATTCTCCCTCCTTCAACACTTTCCTTTCCCATTTTACCTAAATAAATTACCCTTTCCCGTAAGACCTCGCCTCGTGTTCGTGCTTTATGGTGCCGCCCGTGCAACATGGGTCGAATCCGTTACAGATTATAACAGTCTACTGCATTTTATTCTTATAATAAAGCAAAACACAAGCGGTGCTAAATGACCACCATCAGCTGACGCAGTAGAACGTCCTGACAATGTTATAATTTTATGGTCAATTTTTTTCAGTTAATAAATCTACTACCAATTTAAAGAACACAAGATATAAGACGACACAAAACCCTACACGCGTCTTTTCTAATTACACGTGATAAAATCCAAAGGCTCACTGTATTAACATTTATTTTGTTTAAATATAATCCTAATAAGATTTAATTTAATTTGAATTCTACATTTGTACTGTCATTTTAGTTCTGTGATTATAAATTTGTTTAACTACAATGTTTTACTTGATTTTATCCGCTACTACGTGCAGTTCTAAAACTCTGTGTCTCATTAATCCAGCAGAGAATGAAATAAGGCATGAGGCGTCAGTCTGTAGTTATATAGCGCCACTCAGCGGTAAAAGCCAGCAAATGCACAAAGCCAAATGGTACCGCCGAGCACGGCGACGGTAGGACCTACATTCCGATTTGAGTAACCACTGTACATCTGAACTGAGTCGTTTACATAAATCACTGATCAATAGCTCATCATATCAATTTATTCATACAGATGTACCTGTTTTACATGAAAATGTACTGTTACTGAATGATTTAATCTGACAGAGCCATCAGAACAATGGCAGCTGGAACACCTAAAACAGATGCAGGATTATTTTTTATAATCTAAATAAAAATGATTTTTTAAACGTGGGCTTTTGTTATTTACTTACAGTTGTGTAAATGTTTAACTTGTATTTCATAAGGTTTTGCCAGCGGTGGTACGGCACAACGGGAGTCATTATTTACTATTAAAGGAAATTATGATGATCTGCCACGGCGTGCGCCTGTGATGGGTGTGCGCCCAAATCTACTATCTCTACTCGCACACTCTGTAGGCTCTCTAAATAGGCGTCAAAGGGACCGAGCTGCCTATTCGTGTTGGCTGGCGATAATTAACGTTAATATGATATCGGGCTTGCTCCACATTATAAAAGCAAGAGTTTAGTGAGTTTGGTGGAGAATAGGAGAGTGGCATGTGAGTGGGGCAATGTGACGGGCCCCAGGGATTTAAACAAGGACACTGGAATTCCCCCCTTTGATCCCTCGCTGAGAACAGCGCGAAAAAGAGCTGCGCGATGTGTATAAATCAATGTGTGTGTGTGTGTTTGTGTGTGTATAATATGAAATTTTATTTGATATAGGTATATATTAACTCATGATAGGGTACTTTTACTATGCTAAATGTATAACATTCAAAGTATCAAATCCAACTATAAAGTCTGATTTAATTATTACCATTAAACATTTTATATCTACTCATGTTTATTTTTCTATTTCAATTTTAATTTTCAATTTAAATTTTATTTATATAGCGCTTTTAACAATGGTCATTGTCTCAAAGCAGCTTCACAAAAAAATTAAAGAATTTTTTTTTTTTTTTTAGAAAAGAAAAGAAAATATTTGGAAGTGTGTATGTGTGAGAAAAATGTGTCTAGATAATAATTAGATGAATGAATGATAAATGAAATGTCTCTGATGAGCAAGCCAAGGGTGACGGCGACGGTGGCAAGGAAAAACTCCCTGAGATGGCAATAGGAAGAAACCTTGAGAGGAACCAGACTCAACAGGGAACCCATCCTCATCTGGGTGATAACAGATAGAAATAACATCATGTGTGTTGTGCAGGTGAAAGTTCAATATAACAGAATTTGTGTAGATTAACATGAAGTCCAGTTCAGCACAGGTAGTCAGTAGGTGCAGAGGGCAGATGGGGTCTGGATCACTGGAAGCACAGGAGCAGGATGGTGGCTCCAGCCATCATAAAGCAGAATCCAGCTGGAGCTGGTCCTTCTCTGGATGCCTTAGAAACCTCGCAGGATTGGCCTTTGTCTACTAAAGCTGGCACAATCTTACAATCTGGCCTCGGGATGGATAGAAAAATACAGAAAAGATGGAGAGAATTAGCGTAGTTGCCATTGAGGATAGGTGTACTGGAGTATGAGGTTATGGGATGAGTTAAGCGTATGCCAGATTAAAGAGATGCGTCTCGAGTCTACTTTTGAAACGGGAAACCGTGTTTGCTCCCCGAACACTGTCTGGAAGGCTATTCCAAAGTTTTGGAGCCAAATATGAAAATGCCCTGCCCCCTTTTGTAGATTTTAAAATTCTGGGAATTACCAGAAGTCTGGAGTTTTGTGATCTTAAGGAAC
Organism: Clarias gariepinus; assembly: GCF_024256425.1. Taxonomy (NCBI): domain Eukaryota; kingdom Metazoa; phylum Chordata; class Actinopteri; order Siluriformes; family Clariidae; genus Clarias; species Clarias gariepinus. Next base: position 788,586 of record NW_026520998.1, on the reverse strand, counting down.
GTGGTGGATTATTGCGTATCAGAAGACTGGTTAGGTATGTGGGAGCAAAACCATTTAAAGCCTTATATGTAAGTAGTACTATTTTGTAATTAATTCTAAATTGCACAGGTAGCCAGTGCAGGGATGATAATATTGGGGTTATTTGATCATATTTTCTGGATCTAGTGAGAACCCTGGCGGCTGCATTTTGGACTAACTGAAGCTTGTTTATTGAGGATGCAGGACAACCACCTAGTAATGCATTACAATAGTCCAGTCTGGAGGTCATGAATGCATGAACTAGCTTTTCTGCATCAGATACGGATAGGATACTCCTAAGTTTGGTCTAAGATGGAAAAAGGCTGTTTTTGTGATATTGGAAATATGATTTTCAAAAGACAAGTTACTGTCTAGTTTATGTTTTGCTGGTGAAATACATTTTCGGCAGAGACATCTGCTCGGTCTTGTTAATTTGTTTTAAAACCACCAATTCTGCAAATTTCCCCAGCAGCGAAACCAGTTTGATGACTTCACACCTGTCGTAAAGGTGAGATGGAGGATTATAGTAACTGTGTGGATGCGCTTCACCTCAGAGCGCGCTGTTACATTGTATTTAAAGAATAGACTAAAACAAAAGCATGTTTGCTTCAGCATTGGAAACAATATTGTATTAGGCTAACTTTATTAAAGATTATACACTTTTGTATTTTTTGTTCACACACGCGGGCATCTTTAAATTTGAACAGAATTTTTTTTATATATATATATATATATAAACTCATGCTAGGGTACTTTTACTACGCTGAAGTACCATTTAAAGCTATTTATTAATTTATCTTTTATTTGCTTACTTACTCACTAACTAAAGGGCTCTAAAAACTACGGCCACATGAATGACAATGGAATATCACAGAACGTGCGAGTTGACGCCCATGCACCTATCACTAACCATTAAAATGTTGGATTTGAATTAAAATGCCACTTATACAGTATATATACTGTATATATTCGTGTTTAATTAAATTGTTAAATCATCGTGTTCACCCATAAACACCAGAACAAAAGGTCTAGAAACTGTTATGCGCTGAAATGCCCCCCTGCCATGGATTTCCCTCTCCCAACATAATTGCTGTCAATTATTGTATTAGAACATAAATTCAAAGGTTAGTGGTTTACAAATAACAAATTACATGAGACAATAAAATAAGCAATATGAAAATAAATATGTTGTATATGAAAAAATAGGACATGTATACTTTTATATTGTTTATTTTATAATAAAATTAGTTTTGTCTAATTTTTCATCATAAACAATATTCATTTTTGTTATATATAAATGTTTATTTGCATATTCATGAAAAAGCCCTGAAAAATAAATGTGCCACAAAATATGTGAAGGCTGTAGGCTGAATAAGTGAAGTCAGTCTTATTATTTAACAGCCACAAACCAAGTTTGGGATATAACCATGCCATTACATTATCAAGTTATGCTTCAGTATTAAATGCATGTTTGCAATTGAGATTTTTTTTTTCTTAACCGATGAAACACATTAGCACTCACCTCACAACAATTTAATGATAATCATAAGCAAAAAGTGTAAAACAAAGAACATTTATTCACATTTATTACATTTTCACCCAGAGCGGGATTCGAACCATAGTCTAGACGATTTTATACTATTATTTAAGCAATGCCACACCACGTGGAAAGCCTTCCACATGGCAGGCGACTCACCTACCACTGAGCCACCAGTGCCCGTGTATAAACGCAATAATGCGCATAAACACAATAAAACAATAATGTTTTAGACTAACATATACATCTTTGTAGTCTTTTTGCACATGTGCGGGTGCGTTACAATAATAATAACAATAATAAATTCGGAGCACTACTACTTATAATAATAACAATTCTAAATAAAGAAAGTGCAGTTAAAGAAGTATCATCATTGAAGGAGAGAAGAAAATGAAAAATAAATACATATTAGTGTGAGCTTGACACGTTTATGAGCTCTGTCGCTCACACATTTTCGGCTTCAGTAGACACACAATACTTCAGATTAAAACACGACTGCCCCCTACAGGTAATGAAGGGCATTTTCCCAAGTTGTGGAATCACTTTTCCGAAAACATGCGTTTTTAAAGGCCAGATCTGTAAAGCCTGGCTTACTACTCCTAATAAAAATTATTTAAATGTAACCCATGGGTCTCAATCACAAAATCAGCCAACACTGTAAACAGATGACACAACTAATTATATACTCTAAAAATCACGTTTTATTTGAACAAAATATATACAAAAAGCATAAATATAACACTAGAAGCGCAAAGCACCGGTCATTTGACCGGAATGGGGGAAAAAAAATAATACTTCACACTCAATCAAAGTCCAGCACCCTCCTTTATGACTTTTCCTAGATCTGTGAGCTTAATCACCCTGCATGCTTACATTTTTAAAATCGCACTAGTAAAAGCCGTTTTAGTGTGTGTATGTGTGTGTGTGTATATATATATATATATATATATATATATATATATATATATATATATATATATATATACACACGCACACTCAACAAAAATATAAACGCAACACCTTTGTTTCTGCTCCGATTTTTCATGAGATGGACTTAAAGATCTAAAATTCATTCCAGATACACAATATTACCATTTCTCTTAAACATTGTTCACAAATCAGTCTAAATGTGTGATAATGAGCACTTCTGCTTTGCTGAGATAATCCATCCCACCTCACAGGTGTGCCACATCAAGATGCTGATCTGACATCATGAGTAGTGCACAGGTGTACCTTATACTGCCCACAATAAAAGGCCACCCTGGAATGTGCAGTTTTTTGCTTTATTGGGGGGCTGGGGACTCAGAACCGGTCACTATCTGGTGTGATCACCATTTGCCTCATGCAGTGCAACACATCTTCTTCGCATAGAGTTTATCAGATTGTGGAATGTTGGTCCACTCCTCTTTAATGGCTGTGCGAAGTTGTTGGATATTAGTGGGAACTGGTACACGCTGTCGTATACGCCGGTCAAGCACATCCCAAACATGCTCAACGGGTGACATGTCCGGTGAGTATGCTGGCCATGCAAGAACTGGGACATTTTCAGCTTCCAAAAACTGTGTACAGATCATTGCAACATGGGGCCGTGCATTATCTTGCTAAAACATGAGGTGATGTTCATGAATGTATGGCACAACAATGGGCCTCAGGATCTCATCACGGTATCTCTGTGCATTCAAAATGCCATCAATAAAATGTACCTGTGTTCTTCGTCCATAACAGATGCCTGCCCATACCATAACCCCACCACCACCATGGGCCACTCGATCCACAACATTGATATCAGCAAAGCGCTCACCCACACGACGCCACACACGCTGTCTGCCATCTGCCCTGAACAGTGTAAACCGAGATTCATCCGTGAAGAGAACACCTCTCCAACGTGCCAGACGCTATCGAATGTGAGCATTTGGCCACTCAAGTCTGTTACGGCGACGAGCTGGAGTCAGGTCAAGACCCCGATGAGGACGACGAGCATGCAGTTAATCTTCCCTGAGACGGTTTCTGACAGTTTGTGCAGAAATTGTTTGGTTATTCAAACCAATTGTTTCAGCAGCTGTCTGAGACGCTGGTCTCAGACGATCTTGGAGGTGAACCTGCTGGATGTGGAGGTCCTGGGCTGGTGTGGTTATACGTGGTCTGCGGTTGTGAGGCCGGTTGGATGTACTGCCATATTCTCTGAAACGCCTTTGGAGACGGCTTATGGTGGAGAAATTAACATTCAATGCACGAGCAACAGATCTGGTTGACATTCCTGCTGTCAGCATGCCAATTGCACACTCCCTCAATGCTGGTGGCATCTGTGGCATTTTGCTGTGAGACAAAACTGCACATTCCAGGGTGGCCTTTTATTGTGGGCAGTATAAGGTACACCTGTGCACTACTCATGATGTCAGATCAGCATCTTGATGTGGCACACCTGTGAGGTGGGATGGATTATCTCAGCAAAGCAGAAGTGCTTACTATCACACATTTAGACTGATTTGTGAACAATGTTTGAGAGAAATGGTAATATTGTGTATCTGGAATAAATTTTAGATCTTTAAGTCCATCTCATGAAAAATCGGAGCAGAAACAAAGGTGTTTATATTTTTGTTGAGTGTATATTGTTGCGTTTTTCACTGCTAAGAAGGAACTTGGAGAGACGAGTGAGCTTCCTTGCTGCCCAATGCAAATGGCTGAGAGTACTTTAATAAACACAGCACGAAATAGCATACCCAGCACATTCAACAGGTCACACACGAAATCAACAGTCACTAGAACACACACACCTAACCCACACACACAGAACCTGGCTGAAGCCACTAACCCAAACACCTTTCCCTGACAGAGTGAACACACAGTTTGTTAATTCTATTTGAAGCTTTTGAACTGTCGGATGTTTTTTTTTTACTGTGACAGTGCTTTAGATGGAGCAGATCTATGTTAAAACCATGTAATGACCCCTCCTGAGAAAATAAAGCTTTATTATGGGATTTGAATAAATCAGATCTACCACAGCAGATAATAAGCTATGCTATGTCATAACCGAAGCAAACACCACGATTATGCCTCGTTTCGTTCAGTGTTGCTAGGCAACGAACCATGCGTCTATTCGGGAATGTGGAATGTGGAAATAATGTGTGGCCACTCAATGAGAATTAAACCAAAGATTTCGGCAACCACACGGGGTGTAACATCTGCATAGTGACACTAAACAGCTGAACAACTTTACTTTCCGTTTACCTTTGAGAAAAAAATCTGTATTTTGTTCATATTTAGAATTTTGTGCAGGTCTGTGCAGTTAGTGCCCTTGTAGAAAATAAATAAATGAATAACACCTTCCAATCCCCTTTCAAGAGAGTGCCATAGTCTCTTGTTAATTTTAATGATTTGGCTGAAACTAATTAATACTAACCTAGTAGTACCAAAGGGGAAGGAAAAAAATAAATAAATATTAAAATTGTGTGGCAATGGCTGTGCAAATATGCATGAAAAGTGACTTGAAAAAGTGTCATGTGCAATGGTCAGATATATAAATATGTATTGCATGAATGTGTGCATGATTGATCATTATATAATACTTTTCAAATAAAATTATCAAATTTAACATATCGCTATTACTTGACCCTAAAGTTTAGTTTAGCACACAAAAAAAAGCAGAAAAGTCCTTTCTGGTAAATCAAGTGCAGATGTAGTTTATTTACAGTTATTCTTAAAAAAAAATTATATACATTGTATAGTATACAACAAACACAACACCGGGACGCTGCGCTTATTGTGGCGGGGGATTTTAACAGCGCCAACCTCAAACGCGCAGCGCCGAACTTTTATCAGCACATCACCTGCCCCACCAGGGGCGAAAGGACACTGGACCACTGCTATACAACGGTCAAGGATGGCTACAAGGCACAATCTTGTCCACCGTTTGGTAAATCCGACCACGCCGCCATCTTCCTCATGCCAAAATACAAACAAAGGCTGAAACAGGAAGTTCCGGTTCAGAGGGAGGTTGCGTGCTGGACGGACCAATCGGTGGCCGCGTTACAGGACGCACTCGATGACGCAGACTGGGACATGTTCAGAAACAGCTCCGATGGTGACGTCAGCGTGTTTACGGAAGCGGTTGTGGGATTCATCGGGAAACTAGCGGACGATACCATAGAAAAAAAGACTATTATAACGTTTCCCAACCAGAAGCCGTGGGTGGATAAAACCATCCGCGACGCTCTGAGATCTCGCACCGCTGCCTACAACACGAGACTCGTGTCGGGGGACATGGAACCGTACAAGGCTGCGTCATACAGCGTCCGGAAGGCGGTGAAAGAGGCGAAGCAGCGCTGCGGGAGGAAACTAGAGTCACAACTCCAACAGAGTGACTCTAGGAGCCTGTGGCAAGGATTAAGAACAATAACGGATTATAAAGCACCAACATCCGGTATGATAAACGCAGACGTGTCTCTGGCAGATGAGCTGAACACTTTCTATGCTCGCTTCGAGGCTGCAGCTAAAGACGCTAGCGATGCTAATGCTAGCGGCGCTAACGGCTGCAGACAGGAAGTCACTGCCAGCACTGGAAGCGCGTTCATCATCTCAGAGCATGACGTGAGGAGAGCCTTCAAGAGAGTGAACACCAGGAAAGCAGCAGGACCAGACGGCATCTCAGGCCGTATTCTCAGAGCCTGCGCAGACCAGCTAGCACCTGTGTTCACTGAGATATTCAACATCTCTTTATCTCAGTCGGTGATCCCCACATGCTTCAAAGAGTCCATCATTGTTCCTGTCCCAAAGAAACCTCATCCTGCTTCCCTCAATGATTATCGCCCTGTAGCCCTCACCTCAGTAGTGATGAAGTGCTTTGAACGCCTGGTCAGAGACTTCATCATCTCTTCACTACCAGACCCACTAGACCCACTACAGTTCGCTTATCGTCCAAACCGTTCCACGGACGATGCAATCTCTCATCTCCTCCATACATCTCTCACTCACCTGGACACTCGGAGGGGGAATTATGTGAAAATGCTCTTCATCGACTACAGTTCTGCATTTAATACCATAATTCCCTCCACACTTACCACCAAGCTGGAGCACCTGGGACTCAGCTCATTAATGTGTCAGTGGATCTCCAATTTTCTGACTGGCAGACCACAGGCAGTAAGGATGGGCGGACATGTCTCAGCCTCCATTACTCTCAGCACTGGAGCCCCCCAGGGTTGTGTTCTGAGCCCCCTGCTGTACTCTCTGTACACCCACAACTGCGTGGCCACTACCAGCTCCACCACCATCATCAAGTTTGCTGACGACACTGTTGTGGTGGGCCTGATCACAAACAACGATGAGACGGCCTACCTGGAGGAGGTTGGAAATCTGGAGAACTGGTGCCAGAGAAACAATCTCCTCCTGAACGTCAGTAAGACAAAGGAGCTGATAGTGGACTTTAGTACAAAGCAGGTGAGGAACTACCAGACCCCCATCATCAACAGGAGCCCAGTGGAGAGAGTGGACAGCTTCAGATACCTCGGTGTTCACATCACGCAGGACCTGGCATGGTCCTGTCACATCAACACCGTGGTAAAAAAGGCCCGGCAGCGTCTCTACCACCTCAGACGCTTGAGAGACTTTAGACTGCCCTCCAAGGTGCTCAGGAATTTCTACACCTGCACCATAGAGAGCATCCTGACGGGAAATATCACGACCTGGTTCGGGAACAGCACCATGCAGGACAGACGAGCTCTACAGAGGGTGGTGCGATCAGCTGAGCGCATCATCCGCATCGAGCTCCCTGACCTGCACTCAATCTACAGCAAGCGGTGCTTGACCAAGGCCAGGAAGATCGTGAAGGACCTCAGCCACCCCAATAACGGACTGTTTACTCTGTTGCGGTCTGGGAAGCGATTCCGCTCCTTGAAGGCCAACACAGAGAGACTGAGGAGGAGCTTCTTCCCGCAGGCGTTAAGGTCTCTCAACCACAACCACACCACTATGCAGAACTAACAATCTTTTCATCTTTTTCATAATTGATCAAATCTATCAATCTTCTTACATCCATGAACACTATGGACAATTACATGCTCACCTTCCTTCATATATACACTACATGTCGTACGTTTACATCCTGGACCATTGCACAAAGACACTTTAATAACTTTGCACACCTACCTTCACAACTACACTACATTTTACAGTTTTACGTTTACATCCTGGACCAGTGCACAAAGACACTTTAATAACCTCTGCACAAAGTCACTTTGTTCTATGCATATTTGCACACACAGCACAGTATATTTCAATTTGTACAGTAGATTTCTATTTTTGCACATCATATTTCTATTTTTATTTTTAGTTCTATTTTTTCCTAGCACATTTCTATTTTTATTTTTAGTTCTATTTTTCCTAGTTTAATTTAATTTTTTATTTAATTTCTATCGTATTTCTTTTTATTCAGCGCTGCGGGAGGAAACTAGAGTCACAACTCCAACAGAGTGACTCTAGGAGCCTGTGGCAAGGATTAAGAACAATAACGGATTATAAAGCACCAACATCCGGTATGATAAACGCAGACGTGTCTCTGGCAGATGAGCTGAACACTTTCTATGCTCGCTTCGAGGCTGCAGCTAAAGACGCTAGCGATGCTAATGCTAGCGGCGCTAACGGCTGCAGACAGGAAGACACTGCCAGCACCGGAAGCGCGTTCATCATCACCGAGCACGACGTGAGGAGAGCCTTCAAGAGAGTGAACACCAGGAAAGCAGCAGGACCAGACGGCATCTCAGGCCGTATTCTCAGAGCCTGCGCAGACCAGCTAGCACCTGTGTTTACTGAGATATTCAACATCTCTTTATCTCAGTCGGTGATCCCCACATGCTTCAAAGAGTCCATCATTGTTCCTGTCCCAAAGAAACCTCATCCTGCTTCCCTCAATGATTATCGCCCTGTAGCCCTCACCTCAGTAGTGATGAAGTGCTTTGAACGCCTGGTCAGAGACTTCATCATCTCTTCACTACCAGACCCACTAGACCCACTACAGTTCGCTTATCGTCCAGACCGTTCCACGGACGATGCAATCTCTCATCTCCTCCATACATCTCTCACTCACCTGGACACTCGGAGGGGGAATTATGTGAAAATGCTCTTCATCGACTACAGTTCTGCATTTAATACCATAATTCCCTCCACACTTACCACCAAGCTGGAGCACCTGGGACTCAGCTCATTAATGTGTCAGTGGATCTCCAATTTTCTGACTGGCAGACCACAAGCAGTAAGGATGGGCGGACATGTCTCAGCCTCCATTACTCTCAGCACTGGAGCCCCCCAGGGTTGTGTTCTGAGCCCCCTGCTGTACTCTCTGTACACCCACAACTGCGTGGCCACCACCAGCTCCACCACCTTCATCAAGTTCGCTGACGACACTGTTGTGGTGGGCCTGATCACGAACAACGATGAGACGGCCTACCTGGAGGAGGTTGGAAATCTGGAGAACTGGTGCCAGAGAAACAATCTCCTCCTGAACGTCAGTAAGACAAAGGAGCTGATAGTGGACTTTAGTACAAAGCAGGTGAGGAACTACCAGACCCCCATCATCAACAGGAGCCCAGTGGAGAGAGTGGACAGCTTTAGATACCTCGGTGTTCACATCACGCAGGACCTGGCATGGTCCTGTCACATCAACACCGTGGTAAAAAAGGCCCGGCAGCGTCTCTACCACCTTAGACGCTTGAGAGACTTTAGACTGCCCTCCAAGGTGCTCAGGAATTTCAACTCCTGCACCATAGAGAGCATCCTGACGGGAAATATCACGACCTGGTTCGGGAACAGCACCATGCAGGACAGACGAACTCTACAGAGGGTGGTGCGATCAGCTGAGCGCATCATCCGCATCGAGCTCCCTGACCTGCACTCAATCTACAGCAAGCGGTGCTTGACCAAGGCCAGGAAGATCGTGAAGGACCTCAGCCACCCCAATAACGGACTGTTTACTCTGTTGCGGTCTGGGAAGCGATTCCGCTCCTTGAAGGCCAACACAGAGAGACTGAGGAGGAGCTTCTTCCCGCAGGCGTTAAGGTCTCTCAACCACAACCACACCACTATGCAGAACTAACAATCTTTTCATCTTTTTCATAATTGATCAAATCTATCAATCTTCTTACATCCATGAACACTATGGACAATTACATGCTCACCTTTCTTCATATATACACTACATGTCGTACGTTTACATCCTGGACCATTGCACAAAGACACTTTAATAACCTCTGCACAAAGTCACTTTGTTCTATGCATATTTGCACACACAGCACAGTATATTTCAATTTGTACAGTAGATTTCTATTTTTGCACATCATATTTCTATTTTTATTTTTAGTTCTATTTTTTCCTAGCACATTTCTATTTTTATTTTTAGTTCTATTTTTCCTAGTTTAATTTAATTTTTTATTTAATTTCTATCGTATTTCTTTTATTCATATTTATCTCTTATTTGTAAACTTTAATTCTCTTCTAGGGTCAATGGCAGTCGTATAATGCATTTCACTACATTTCGTACTGTGTATGTTTGTGTATGTGACAAATAAAATTTGAATTTGATTTGAATTTTATAGTACAAGGTAAACACGAGAATGTCATGCACACTTAATCCACGACCGGCAATAGGACCCAGCAGGAGAACACGGATCTCCGCGCAGCTGTTGCTAGCGCGGCAAGTCCGACTGAGTTGTCTTCGTTTTTTAACGCACAGTGAGGATAACTATTCAAATCCTTACACCATGCAATTATGCCACTTTAGAGAGGGTCTGTGTGCGTACTTTGGCTCAGCACAACACCATCGGGCAATCTGCCCTATCCATCCGGGAAACGCCTAAACCCGGTGAGTAGGGAGAACAACTCACCGGGGACCATCCAACTCTCCTCCACGACCACCAACACCTCTTCTTGTCTCACGGTTCAGATAATCCTCAGATAAAAAAAAAAAAAAAAAAAACTAGTCAGAAGTACTGCGTTTATCGATTCCGGTGCCGCAGGTAACTTCATTGACACCACTTACGCCAAGAAATTAGGGGGGAAAAAGTCGAGGCGTTATGCCTGTTAAAATTACATCTGTGGACGGTCGGCCTCTAACTACCAGCCCCATCACCAACCAAACCCAGCCCATCGCTCTCATTATAGACCAACATCATGAACAGCTTCAATTCTACCTTACCTCCATCTCATCACCTCCCATCATACTCGGTTATCCTTGGTTATTCCAACATGACCTACTCATATCCTGGACTCAGAATTGGATACTACAATGGGGCCCGACATGTAATGAACTATGTCTACGGGCTCAGGCTGGGGCGTGTTCCAAGGAGTCCGAGGCCCCCGACGTCAATACCAATGCCATCCCAGAGGCATATCAGGACCTGGCAGATGTTTTTTGCAAACACCGAGACACCCACCTACCTCCACATTGCCCGTATGATCTCGCCATCAACCTTCAGCCAGACTCCACGCCCACGGAGATCCATATCCTAGATCTTTTGCTTGAGGATGCTCCAACGGTTCTCAATGGGGTTGAGGTCAGAGGAGGATGGTGGCCACACCATGAGTTTCTCATCTTTTTTGCCCATCGCAGCCAATGGCACAGAGGTTTTCTTTGCAGCATGAGATGGTGTATTGTCATGCATGAAGATTTTGCTACAAAAGGCACGGTTCTTCTTTTTGACCCATGGAAAAAAGTCAAAAACTCTATATACTTTGCTGAGGTCATTTTCACACATTCAGGGACCCTAAAGGGGCCTACCAGCTCTCTCCCCATGACCCCAGCACCTTTTTGTTGACATCGCAGCCTTGTTGGGAGATGGTGGCCATCCACTACTCCATTCACCTGGACCATCCAGACGGATGGCTTGTGGAAAAAAACTGTTGCACAGTCTGGATGTGTTTGCCCGAATGCTTCGGTACCTTTCTCCAGATGGCAGGAGTGTGAAGTGTGTGTGAGAGGGGTGTGTCCGATCAGCCACAATGCTGGTGGCTTTGCGGATGTAGCGTGTGGTGTAGATGTCTTCAATAGAGGGGAGAGAGACCCCGATGATCTTCTCCGCTGTCCTCACTATCCGCTGTAGGGTTTTGCGGTCCGATATGGTACAATTCCCAAACCAGATAGTGATGCAGCCGCTCAGGATGCTCTCGATAGTTCCTCTATAGAAGGTGGTCAGGATCGGTGGTGGAAGCTGGGCCTTTCCCAGCCTTCTCAGAGGTCCTTCTCTAGGTGGACACCCAGGAATTTGGTGCTTTCGACGATTCCCACAGAGGAGCCGTTGATGCTCAGCGGAGCATGGTCGCCTCGTGTCCTCCTAAAGTCAACAACCATCTCCTTTGTCTTGTCAACATTTAGAGACAGGTTGTTGTCTTTACACCAGTCCGTTAGCCTCTGCACTTCCTCTCTGTACTCTGACTCGTCGTTCTTGCTAATGAGACCCACCACGGTCGTGTCATCAGCGAACTTAATGATGTGGTTCGAACTGTGTGTTGCTACACAGTCGTGAGTCAGCAGTGTGAACAGCAGGGGACTGAGCACACAGCCTTGTGGGGCCCTAGTGCTCAGTGTGGTGGTGCAGTTCCCAATCCGTACTGACTGAGGCCTACCGGTCAGAAAGTCCAGGATCCAGTGTCCTTCTTGTCCAAGTGTGTGAGGGCAAGATGCAGTGTAGTGTAGATGGCGTCGTCCGTTGAGCGGTTAGGACGGTACGCAAATTGCAGTGGGTCCAGTGAGGAGGGCAGCAGGGTCTTGATGTGTCTCATGACGAGCCGCTCAAAGTACTTCATGATGGTGGGTGTGAGTGCAACGGGACGGTAGTCATTGAGACAGGACACAGTAGACTTCTTGGGCACGGGGACGATGGTGGTGGCCTTGAAGCACGTGGGAACGACGGCGCTGCTCAGAGAGATGTTGAAGATGTCGGTGAGAACACAGCACATTCAGCACATTCTCTGAGCACTCTGCCTGGGAATTTGTCTGGTCCAGCAGCTTCACGTGGGTTGACTCTGCGAAGAGTTTTCCTCACCTCAGCTGTAGTGAGACACAGCACCTGGTCGTTCGGAGGAGGGGTGGTCTTTCTCGCCGCCACGTCGTTCTGCCTGTCAAACCGAGCATAGAAGTTGTTCAGCACATCTGGGAGGGAGCCGTCACTGTCACAGGCAGGTGATGTCGTCCTGTAGTTTGTGATGGCTTGTAAGCCATGCCACATGCGCCGTGTGTCGCCGCTGTCCCTGAAGTGATTGTGGATTCTCTGGCCGTCTGCGCGCTTTGCCTCTCTGATGGCCCGAGAAAGTTTGGCCCTTGCTGTTCTGAGGGCCACCTTGTCTCCTGCTTTGAAGGCAGAGTCTCTGGTCCTCAGAAGTGCACGCACTTGCGCAGTAATCCACGGTTTCTGGTTGAGTCGTGAGATGATGCTCTTGGAGACAGTGACGTCATTAGTGCACTTGTTGATGTAGCTGGTCACCGATGACGTGTACTCCTCCAAGTCAGTGAAGTCAGTGCTCTCGAAACAGTCCTGAAGAGCAGAAATGGCTCCTGCTGGCCATGTTTTCACCTGCCTTAGAACCGGTTTTGAACGCCTGATGAGTGGTCTGTATGCTGGGATTAGCATAACAGAGATGTGGTCTGAGTAGCCGAGGTGGGGGCGGGGCTCTGCCCGATATGCGCCGGGGATGTTTGTGTAAACAGGATCCAGCGTGTTTTTTCCTCTCGTTGCAAAGTCCACATACTGATGGAATCTAGGAAGCACTGACTTGAGATTTGCATGGTTGAAATCTCCAGCAACAATAAACAGTCCATCCGGGTGTGTATTTTGCAGTTCACTGATCTTTGTATACAGTTCCCATAGCGCTTCCTTAGCATTAGCGGGAAGTGGAATGTACACTTTGATAATGAAAACATTGGTGAATTCCCGTGGTAAATAAAAAGTTCTGCATCCAACAATCACAAACTCCACTAGCAATGAGCAATAACTAAAAACTAGCACAGAGTTCTTGCACCATTTCGTGTTGATGTAAACACATAAGCCGCCACCGCGAGTCTTACCGCACAGAGCTGCATTTCTGTCGGCCCGAAACGAGGCTAGCCCGTCTAGCTGAATAGCGGCGTCCGGTACTCCTTCGCTGAGCCATGTCTCCGTGAAAACAAAGACACAGCAGTCTCTAACCTCACGCTGTGTAGCCTGCTGGAGTCGGATGTAGTCCAGTTCATTGTCCAGGGAGCAGACGTTAGATAAGATGATGGACGGAAGAGCCGGCCGGCTAGGGTTTATTTTAAGCCTAGCACAGACTCCCGCCCGCTTGCCGCGCTTCCGCTTCCTCGCGCACCGCTTCCGATGACCCTCCCTTTGGCCTCCGGCATCAGGCAACGCCAAGGCTTCGAGGCCTGGTTCACGCAGCAAGCCGAGGACGCGTAGCTTTTCCCGCAGCTCATCGTGGATATCATTAACCGGGTTATTTAGGTTGAAAAGTGTCTGGCTGTTGTATGTACGGACACCAATTGCAAAGATATCCATACACATAGAAAAATAAACGCGCTACACACAAAACCTAGGGACTCTAGAGGCACCAGCAGCTTCAAATACCTGTTTTCTGCTTTGTAATGGTCTTTTTTGCTTTTTTTTTTTGATGAATTTGTCTGGCAGAAACCTTCCTCATTCTGCCTTTATCTGCACGAACCCGTCTGTGTCCATCCTTCTCCACCCAGACGCCAGCAAACCTTTTGTTGTGGAGGTGGACGCCTTGGATGTGGGCGCCGGGGCGGTCCTCTTCCAGCAAGGTCCAGACCAGAAGCTTCACCTTTGTAGCTTCACCTTTGTATTTTGATGATCGGTCCAGACAATGAAGGGCTCGCTGGCACCCTGGAGCCAGTGTCGCCATTTCTCTAAAGCCCACTTTTTGGCCAGGAGTTCATAGTTTCTTACCCCGTATCGCTGCTAAGTGGGGTAAAATGTTTCAAAGAAGCTACAAAGGTGAAGCTTCTGGTCTGGACCTTGCTGGGAGAGGACCGCCCCGGCGCCCACATCCAACAGCTCAACCTGAGACAGGCGCGGTGGGCCCTGTTCTTTAAACAATATGACTTTCATCTGTCCTACGGCCCAGGATCTAAAAACACCAAGGCCGACGTCCTCTCGAGACAACATGAAGAGGATGCCACCCGGGCGGACCCCGCGCCTGTCCTCCCACCATCCCGGATTCTGGATTATAGGACTTGGAGACTAGGGTTTGCAGGTGTGCCGCCAGGACAACTCTATGTGCCACAGACGCTAAGGGCCGAGGTCATCCACTGGGGACATTCCTCATCCATCTCAGGACACTCCGGTACTCGCCGCACTCTACTATTCATACGATGAGCCTTTTGGTGGCCCTCTCCAACCTCTCTAACTGCTAATCGTTACGTCTTCTGTTCAACTCCGGTTAGTTCCTAACAGAGAAAAATTACAAAATGAAAAAATAGTGTCTACTTTATAAACAGCTTAGTATACTGTGCATAGAACAAGCAAATCGCAAGCCTAGTTGTGATCAGAACCACCCCCTAATGGCCGTGCCAGGTGGAGATGTGTTTCAGGTAAATTTTAGGTAAAAAAAGATCTTTCATGATAAGTGTGTGTATGAACTTTAAATATACAGTAAACAATAAACCCTTCCTTTTGCAAAGTGAAAGTGAGTGCCATTGATCAAAAGGCTGATAAACGTGTGCGCAGATATGAGATTTATCGTAAAAACTGCAGACATACATCCCCCGGAAATGCAACAAATAAATATATAGTCTGTTCTCTGAATACAATGCGACAGCTCTGGGGTGAACAGTATCATACACCTGTCCATAAATAAAAAGGAATATTTAGACTTTTATGCAAACTATATTTCACTTAAATACACAGATTAAAACAAGGAAAGAATGGTAATGCGAACAAATGGAAGGAGGGAGAAAACTGAGACATCAGTTTTTGTTATTTTACAAAATCTGAATATATTTAGTAAATGTATGAATTATACTCAAAGTATCCAATACAACTATAAGCCTGATTTAATTGGTACCATTCAAGATTTAAATTTTAAATTTATTTTATGTTTTGCTGGCGAAATACATTTTAGCCAGAGACGTCAGCTCGGTCTTGTTATTTTGTTTATTGTGAATGAAAGGTGAAAAGAGAGATTACAGTAACTGGGGTGTTCACCTCGAAGCGCGCTGTCGCGTTGTATTTAGAGAAGACTATATATATTAACTGTTGAATTTCAGGGGGAGTATTAGCCTTTTGATCAACGGCACTCACTTTCACTTTGCAAAAGGCAGTGTTTATTGTTTACTTTATATTTAAACTGCATACACAAACTCATCATAAAACATCTTTTTTTACCTGAAATTTACCTGAAACTCCGTCTCTACCTGGCTTGGTCGTTAGGAGGGGGTTGTGATCACAACTAGGCTTGCGACTTGCTTGTTTGCAGTCAAAGCCCGGGATTCTGCGTGCTGTCACGTTGTATTCAGCGAGTAGCATATATTTTGGTGTTTGTTACAGCATTTCATGCCTGTATCTGCTCATATCTGCGCATGCATTTATCAGCCTTTTGATCAAAAAGCTGCACGTGCAACTTACTTTCACTTTGCACAAGGCAGTGTTTATTGTTTAGTGTATATTTAAAGAGAATAAACACAATAAAACAATATTGTTTTAGGCTAACATATCATACATATTTGTATTATTACTTCATCTTTTTGCACACGCGCAGGTGCGTTACAATAATAATAATAATAATAAATTCGGAGCACTACTACTACTAATAATAATAATACTGAATGGAGAAAGCGCAGTTAAAGAAGTATCATTACTGAAGAATAAGAAAATGAAGAATAAATACCTGTCAGTATTTACAGTTTGAGCTCGACACGTTTATGAGCCCCGTCACTTGCTGTCAATGGATGCCTAAGAGAGATAATACATTTTCGGCTTCAGTAGACACACAATACCTCAGACTGAAACACGACTGCCCACTACAGGTAATGAAGGGCATTTTCACAGCTTGCCGCATGCAGTTGCGGGACCCCTTTTTTCGAAACGTGCGTTTTTAATGCCGACATCTGTAAATCCAGACAACACTCAGATTCTGAAGACATTTTCTGAAAGCACAAATACTCTTTTTATACGTTTTTCGAGTAGTGCAGCTTTTGTAATAGCGACATTTTGTATTTCCGTAGCTTTAGCGTCTTTTTGGTGGAAAAACACTGTGACATTGTAAGTTTGTGACACTGACAGTAAGCTGTAATGTTAACTCTAGACTTGGTAAACAGACCATTACGTTATCTAAAGTTATATCTGACCACTGCTGGTGCTGCCGGTGATTTTCAAAAAGGCTGATAAAAAATTAAACTGGGGGTGTTTACTGTGAAATCTTGACACGCCTTTCTGTCAGGAGGGGGAGGGATCATGCCATTCAAAGGGCAGTAACACACCATGCGCATGCCATTTACACGGCCTCGGCTATTTGAGGTGGCTCCTACTGTACCTCTGATTAAAATTACAGGCCTGTCTCATCTTTTTAAGTGGGAGAACTTGCACAAATGGTGGCTGACTAAATAGTTTTTTGTCCCACTGTAGGTCACAAATGTACAATACTATCATATATAGATGCACAAATTGGAATAAGGAGATGGAGATGGATGTACTGTACATTACTAAAAGAGATATTTTCATATATATATATATATATATATATATATATATATATATATATATATAATTTTTTATTATACATTTACACAAAAAGCAGACTTTACACAAGCTAAACTTTAACAACCTTCTCCACAGGAGGCCTTTCTTTTGTCCTGTCTGTCCCTTATAGAATTCATTTAATCCAGCAGGGAAAAACATGGAATGATGCTCAGGCTTACTGCCGAGCCAATTACATTGACCTGGCTACCATCGACAATAATGTTAACATGGTTCAACTTCAGAATGAAGCTCAAAAACAAAGATTCAGTTCCAGTGCTTGGATAGGACTGCACACTAACATCAACAGCTGGCATTGGACCTTCAGAAATGAGACCCTGGGAAGTTTTATATCCTGGTCAATCTCACAGCCTGACAATGGGGATAGAAATGAACTGTGTGTTTTTACAAAGAATGGAGAATGGAGTGATGCACCATGTCACATGCAATTATTTTTTGTGTGCTATGATGGTGAGTAACAATATTTTATTCAATTTTAAATATTTATGGAAAATTACTACTAAAATATATATATTATTTCTAGAACATTAATATTTCATTTATATTAATTATTGCCATAATATCTCCCATGTTTTCATGAAAAATTTCCAGTGATCTCTGTTTATTTATGACCCTGCCTCTTCTTTGCCCCTTAGGATTGTTGTTGTTCTCTGGATACTGCTGTGTATAACCTTGCCTGCTTTAAGAATTTCCTATTGGAGATTTACAAATTCCCCAGCAAACATGGCTATGTGGGCCTTCTGTGGAAAAGTGTGGGTTTATTGGGAGGCAGTGTGGGCTGGCATACCCACACTAATCCCTCTCAGGTCCCACATGTAGCAACCCATGCAGGGCCCACAGCTGTTTTGTGGGTTTTCTGTAGGTTAGCCCATGCGGGGCCCACAGTAGTTTTGCCCTTGTGGGACCCAATGAGGGTTTTCACTGAGCAACCATTTATTGTATTTCCCACTGTAAGCCCACAGGTGCTCCCTGTACGTTAGCCAATACGGGCCACAGTAGTTTTGTACTTTTGGGGCTCTTTAAAGGTTTTCTGTGGGCAACCATGTAGGGCTTTGTTTCAATGATCTTTGAGGCCCTTGCCTGCTTTAAGGACTTTGAATTGCATTTCTGGATGCAATAAGTTCTCGTTAGATTTACCCAGTATTCAACCTCTGCCTTAAGCTACACTTTGGGTTTTTGCTGTGTGCTACGAACCATCTGGGTGCTTGTGGACTTCCGCTTTCATCCGGAAGATAACTTCCTATTGGGGATTTACAACTCTCCATGCAGGGCCCACAAACTTAACACAAACTTAACATTTTAAGATACAAGGTGACACAAAAAAACGGGAACTTTTTTACAATGCAATAAAACTAAAAGTGATAAAAGAAATAATTTTTATTGCCCGTTCCACTGATCCATGATTACTAAAATGGCGGAGTGTTTACTTTGCTAAATGTCACTAACCCGCAGTGCTACCACCTGCTAATAGCTACCAATATGCATTTCAGAAATTCCCGTTATTTTGTGTCACCCTGTATATACAGTGCATAGCTAATATATATACACTCACCTAAAGGATTATTAGGAACACCTAGTAAATTTCTTATTAATGCAATTATCTAATCAACCAATCACATGGCAGTTGCTTCAATGCATTTAGCGGTGTGGTCCTGGTCAAGATAATCTCCTGAACTCCAAACTGAATGTCAGAATGGGAAAGAAAGGTGATTTTAGCAATTTTGAGCGTGGCATGGTTGTTAGTGCCAGACGGGCCGGTCTGAGTATTTCACAATCTGCTCAGTTACTGGGATTTTTACACACAACCATTTCTAGGGTTTACAAAGAATGGTGTGAAACGGGAAAAACATCCAGTATGCAGCAGTCCTGTGGGCAAAAATGCCTTGTTGATGCTAGAGGTCAGAGGAGAATGGGCCGACTGATTCAAGCCAATAGAAGAGTAAATGTGACTGAAATAACCACTCGTTACAACCGAAGTATGCAGCAAAGCATTTGTGAAGCCACAACATGCACAACCTTGAGGTAGATGGGCTACAACAGCAGAAGACCCCACCGGGTACCACTCATCTCACTACAAATAGGAAAAAGGGGCTACAATTTGCACAAGCTCACCAAAATTGGACAGTTGACTGGAAAAATGTTTCCTGGTCTGATTATCTCGATTTCTGTTGAGACATTTAAATGGTGGAGTCAGAATTTGGCGTAAACAGAATAAGATCCATCATGCCTTGTTACCATTGTGCAGGCTGGTGGAGGTGGTGTAATGGTGTGGGGGATGTTTTCTTAATACACTTTAGGCCCCTTAGTGCCAATTGGGCATTGTTTAAATGCCACTGGCTACCTGAGCATTGTTTCTGGCCATGTCCATCCCTTTATGTATCTATACTATGTATCCTGATGGATACTTCCAGCAGGATAATGCACCATGTCACAAAGCTCGAATCATTTCATGACAATGAATTCACTGTACTAAAATGGCCTCCACAGTCACCAGATCGCAACCCAATAGAGCATCTTTGGGATGTGGTGGAATGGAACTTCGTGCCCTGGATGTGCATCTCACAAATCTTCATCAACTGCAAGATGCTATCCTATCAATATGGGCCAACATTTCTAAAAAATGCTTTCAGTACCTTGTTGAATTAATGCCATGTAGAATTAAGGCAGTTCTGAAGGCGAAAGCCTTTTATTGTGGGCAGTATAAGGTACACCTGTGCACTACTCATGATGTCAGATCAGCATCTTGATGTGGCACACCTGTGAGGTGGGATGGATTATCTCAGCAAAGCAGAAGTGCTCACTATCACACATTTAGACTGATTTGTGAACAATTTTTGAGAGAAATGGTAATATTGTGTATCTGGAATGAATTTTAGATCTTTAAGTCCATCTCATGAAAAATCGAAGCAGAAACAAAAATGTTGCGTTTATATTTTTGTTGAGTGTTTATATAGTGAAAAATTGTAATTATCTTTTGTAATTTATTTTAAAAAGTGAAACTCATATTTTAGATTCATTATGTAAATTTGCTTCTTGTAATGGGTGTTGATTATCAACAAACGTATTTAAATGTAATGTTTTAAATGACATAATCTTTTTCTAATAATGACAATAAAGATAATAAGAATAACTTGTAAATATACAAAAATCTATATTTAGAATAATTTAACAATCATAATTTTCCACAAGCAGCTTAATTTGCCAGTGGGAGTTTAATTTAAAATTTTCAAAGCCTGCATCTTTAGAGCAGTTAAAACCTGGAGCCATTTCCCTGAGAGAGTGAGATACACAGAGAGCAGACAAAACTCTTCCAGATTCACTTTTCCTTCAACACATTTAATATACTCAGTTCAGCATATTTATGCTAGATCCCATGATGTTTAGTTTTACGAATTTGTTACGGATCCACCTGTGTGAAATCAGGTGCAGGTCTCATATTGCCACCTTTAATAATATATTCATGCATTTGTAGCTACAGTAGGTTCAGCCTACACCCACAACTGTAAATACACAAAATGATTTTATGCTTATTTAATTTAATATGCTTAGTCTCTGCAGAATCTGTAGGAATGAGGGCAGTTAAGCAGCCTGCTCAAGCTCTAGGTGACTTGTTCTCTCTGTCTAAAATATAGTCTGTCAAGAAGGTACATGAACTGTCACAATGTAAAACTTGTTATTGATTTTAATTACAAACATTTAAAAACAAAAATTGTCTGCTGTGCATAAATATCTTGATAAACTAGCTAAGGAGACAAACTGAGGCGGCAAAGTGACAGCATTTAGTAAGTTGTAAAGTCAATATTTACTCTGGTATATTATCAACTTAAAATTAACAGAACTTTAGCTAACTACAGTTTGTACAATCCTAGAAATTATATACAGAGTATTACATACAATATTTTTATACTGATAATTTACCTTATCGCTATAGTTAGTGAGATAACCATTAAAAGCTTGGAAAAGTGGCAGAGAGCAGAGTTGAATGACAGAGAGAGTACAGTATGAGGGAGACCAAGTCCTGGACATGGGTAACCTGTCTAAAATGTTCAAACTCTTGGGCTACCAGCATGCAGTCCTCCCCAGACTTTTATGGACATTGCTCACATATGAAGTGCCTTAACAACAGTTGAGTCTTTGGTTGTCAATCCTGATGAGTTTTTTCTTAACGTTTTAAAACCAGTCAAATTACCACCATGGAGTACATTAGTTATAATAGAGACACTCTTGTTTCTATTGGTATACAATGTACTTACAATTCGACGTTTTTAACTCCGGATCCGAGCTGGCTGAGTGAGATTCTGAGGGATAACAAAGGACGCGACGCGAAGCAGCGGCCTCGAGGGAAACGAGCCTGCGTCAGGAACAGGCTGAGAGCCCGTGCACACCACACACCTCTGCCTAGCATTCTGCTCGCCAACGTCCAGTCACTGGAGAACAAGCTCGATGACCTCAGGGCCAGAGAGACATTCGGGACTGCAACCTCCTCTGCTTGACTGAGACATGGCTGAACCCAGCGGTGCCGGACCACGCCATCCAGCCGGCCGAGTTCTTCTCGGTTCACCGCATAGACAGGACGCGGGACTCGGGGAAATCAAGAGAAGGCGGCGTGTGTTTGATGGTGGAAACCTGGAACTACTGTCCATCATGTGTCATCCTTTTTATCTACCTCGGGAGTTTACATCGGTCATAATCAGTGCCGTTTATATCCCACCACAAGCGGACACGGACACTGCCTTATACGAGCTGCATGAGGCTCTCACACAGCACCAAAACACAACACCGGGACGAACACCGAACTTTTATCAGCACATCACCTGCCCCACTAGGGGCGAAAGGACACTGGATCATTGTTATACAACGGTCAAGGACGGCTACAAGGCACAATCTCGTCCACCATTCGGTAAATCCGACCATGCCGCCATCTTCCTCATGCCAAAATACAAACAAAGGCTGAAACAGGATGTTCCGGTTCAAAGGAAGGTCGCGCGCTGGACAGACCAACCGGTAGCCGCGTTACAGGACGCACTCGATGACACAGACTGGGACATGTTCAGAAACAGCTCCGATGACGTCAGCGTGTTTACGGAAGCGATTGTGGGATTCATCTGGAAACTAGCGGATGATACCGTGGAAAAAAAGACTATTAAAACGTTTCCCAACCAGAGCCCGTGGGTGGATAAAACCATCCGCGATGCTCTGAGATCTCGCACCGCTGCCTACAACACGGGACTCGCGTCGGGGGACATGGAACCATACAAGGCTGCGTGAAAAGAGTGAAAGAGGTGAAGCAGCGCTACAGGAGGAAACTAGAGTCACAGCTCCAACAGAGTGACTCTAGGAGCCTGTGGCAGGGATTAAGGACAATAACGAATTATAAAGCACCAACAACTGGTATGACGAACGCAGACGTGACTCTGGCAGACGAGCTGAACACTTTCTATGCTCGCTTCGAGGCTGCAGCTAAAGACGCTAGCGATGCTAATGCTAGCGGCGCTAACGGCTGCAGACAGGAAGACACTGCCAGCACCGGAAGCGCGTTCATCATCACCGAGCACGACGTGAGGAGAGCCTTCAAGAGAGTGAACACCAGGAAAGCAGCAGAACCAGATGGCATCTCAGGCCGTATTCTTAGAGCCTGCGCAGACCAGCTAGCACCTGTGTTCACTAAAATATTTAACATCTCTTTATCTCAGTCGGTGATCCCCACATGCTTCAAAGAGTCCATCATTGTTCCTGTCCAAAAGAACCCTCATCCTGCTTCCCTCAATGATTATCGCCCTGTAGCCCTCACCTCAGTAGTGATGAAGTGCTTTAAACGCCTGGTCAGAGACTTCATCATTTCTTCACTACCAGACACACTGGACCTACTGTTTGCATACCGTCCAAACCGTTCCACGGACGATGCAATTTCACATCTCCTCCACACATCGTTCACTCACCTGGACACTCGGAGGGGGAATTATGTGAAAATGCTCTTCATCGACTACAGCTCTGCATTTAATACCATAATTCCCTCCACACTTACCACCAAGCTGGAGCACCTGGGACTCAGCTCATCCATGTGTCAGTAGATCTTCAATTTTCTGACTGGCAGACCACAGGCAGTAAGGATGGGCGGACATGTCTCAGCCTCCATTACTCTCAGCACTGGAGCCCCCCAGGGTTGTGTTTTGAGCCCCCTGCTGTACTTTCTGTACACCTATGACTGCGTGGCCACTACCAACTCCACCACCGTCATCAAGTTTGCTGACAACACTGTCGTGGTGGGCCTGATCACGAACAACGATGAGACGGCCTACCTGGAGGAGGTTGGAAATCTGGAGAACTGGTGCCAGAGAAACAATCTCCTCCTAAACGTCAGCAAGGCAAAGGAGCTGATAGTGGACTTCAGTACAAAGCAGGTGAGGAACTACCAGACCCCCCATCATCAACAGGAGCCCAGTGGAGAGAGTGGACAGCTTCAGATACCTCTGTGTTCACATCACGCAGGACCTGGCATGGTCCTGTCACATCAACACCGTGGTAAAACAGGCCCGGCAGCGTCTGTACCACCTCAGACGTTTGAGAGACTTTAGACTGCCCTCCAAGGTGCTCAGGAATTTCTACTCCTGCACCATAGAGAGCATCCTGACGGGAAACATCTCAACCTTGTTCGGGAACAGCACCATGCAGGACAGACGAGCTCTACAGACAGAGCAATCTACACCAAGCGGTGCTGGACCAAGGCCACGAAGATCGTGAAGGACCTCAGCCACCCCAACAATGGATTGTTCTCTCTGTTGTGGTCTGGGAAGCGATTCCGCTCCCTGAGGGCCAACACAGAGAGACTGAAGAGAAGCTTCTTTCCGCAGGCGATAAGGTCTCTCAATCATCACCACACAAGACTAATACCATCTTTTTGAAACTCCACGGCACAAATCACTTTAAATAATGCACAAATCACTTTAAATAAGACACTTTACAAAGTCACTTTTTATGCATACTTGCACACCACAGCCATTTAAATATTCTAAATCTGTTGACAAATTTCTATTTTCTTTTCTATACTTTTATACTTGATATATTGATATTTTGCTTTTTTATATATATCTTGTTCTTATTTGTAAAGTTTATTTTACTATTACTTTGTACAGTACATTTGCACTAGTTAATCTTATTTTCTAACGTATTTCTCTTATTACAGTATATTTTACTTTGTACAGCATATTTTACTAGTTAATTTTATTTTTAAAGTATTTTTTTCATTTCTTATTTTACTTTGTACCGCATATTTTACTAGTTAATTTTATTTTTTAAACTATTTCTTTTATTCCTATTATTTCTTATGTATAATCTTTTACTATTCTTTTCCTTTAAGGTCACTTGCAGTCGTACAAGCATTTCACTGCATATCGTACTGTGTATGACTGTGTATGTGACAAATAAAATTTGAATTTGAATGTAATTGGCCTGTACAGCTCTGATCCAGCTTCAAATGCTAATAACATTAATTGTTAAGGGGCTCAAGGTCCCTAGGTCTTAGCAGGCCATAAATCTACACGATACCAGTGGCCATCTGTGTTTAAACCAGACCAAATTGGTCAGTAAACGGGGCTTTGGCAAAAGCAGAGGCATGATGCAGACATTGTAGGAACAGTCAACCAGGGCAGACTTGGATTTGGATTAAGTTAAGTTGGATGGAGAAAAGCACTAGGATGCCACAGCCTAGCACAAGCTGTGGCATGTTGGATGGTGAAAGAGAGTACACACAAACCAGAGCAGTGTCCAGGGAGCTGGACATGTTGAAATGGGGTTCAAGAAAGATCTTTGAGTTGGAAGGAAATGTAGAACATGGAGAAAAGTCAGATTCAATTCCTCTTGTGATCTATTTATAATGTCTTATCCACACTAAATAACAAGCCTGATACACAAAGCTAAATAAGTAGACAACCATTTAAACCACTGCCTTTCAAGAGGCATGGAGCAATTTAATTTTCAGATTAGGACATTTTTATATTTTGTTTACCTAGACACGAAGACTGGACTTAGCAGCTACATTTTAGTCTATCAGCCTAAGATGTGGTATGATGCTCAGAGCTACTGTCAGCAGTATTACAAAGACCTGGCAAGTGCAAGAGATGCAACAGAAAACTCTGCTATAGGGGGACTAAGCCCTCAAAACTGGTATTGGATTGGCCTAATAAGAGACCCCTGGGAATGGTCAGATAAGGCCACTGACATGTCCTTCATTACATGGTCACCTGGAAACCCTGATGATTACTTAATGAATAAAAGTTGTGGCTATTTATCTAACAACCAGGCTGCTGCAGCACAGTGCTCAAACATAATGCCTTTTTACTGTTCTGGTAAGTTAAAATTAAATTTAGTCTCATAATGAAGCTAATTAAGTGGAATTTTGAATGTAATATTACTTTTATATATTTGTTACTATGTGCAAATTAATTTATGCCCCCAGCATTCCCAACACAACAGCAGGTTATGAGAGTGAAGGTAAATTCCAGTCAGGATGTGAATGATCCTGCAATAATGGCATCCATTTTAAATAAGGTGGGTTTCTTCTTCTTCACTCACTGTACAGTCCTCCTCATTACCACTGTAATTTTTATCATAAAACATCTAAAGTTGCATTTTTACAAATCTCTGAAATTGTGCTGCATTATTTAGTAACTACAATAAAGGCATGTTTTGTTCTTTAGATCCTGCAGAAACTGATGGATGATGGAACTTGGAACATCACTGTAAAATGGAGAAATCCAACAGGTGAACTGGTGTTCCACAAGCAAAAGGAAAATATTACTTTATTGTGAATGACACTAAGGAGGCTTGTGGTATTTAAGTCTGGCATAGTGATCATTTCATAGTTCACTAATCACTTTTATTTTGAAGATGCAGAATGTGTGTAATATTTTATCTTTCTTATGTAGAACTTTGACAAACACAGATTTCAGGACTGACTGGTGTGTGATTTGGGGTAGGGGAAATGCTTAAACTCCATTTAGTTAAAGTAAATGTACTGTAGCTGAAATTTTAAATATTGAAACAAGTAACATCATATCTTTAAGAGAAAAAACTTTTTTTTTAACAAACTAAGCTCCGCTAACATTTTCAAAATATTTAAAATCACTTTTAGAATCTGAATATGAATGTTAAAAATGTTCAAGTATTTGCTAAGAAAAATAGAAAATACATATTAGGTTATTCTAAAACTTTTTTTTAACAACAAAACCTCTTCTACACCCTGTATAGTGGTGTGTGTGATTGAATCAATAGAATTACATTATGGACTTGGTTTCTTTTCATGTAAAATTATATAGTTTCCTGAAGTTTAGCTTTTCTAGCTTTAACTGTTTGGATTTGGAGTTTTATCTTATGTGTAAAGATTGTTATAGTAATTATTTAATTATCTACACAATTAAATAAAACATGTAGTGTGCAGATGGAAGCTTGTTTATAATTGCTTTGTTGTCACAGATACATTTGTATATAAATATATGCTGTTAGAGGCTGAACTTAACGTGGAGAGAGAATGTCTTTTTGACAGAGGGGGCTGAGAGTGGCTGTATATGCAGTTGCCGTTGGCATATGCATGTCAAAATGTTAGACAAATACATGATTAAGGAAGCAGAATTATAGATTAGTGCTGTGAGTCCAAACAGTGTGATAACAAAGCCAATTCATTAGACAAAAGCGTGGTCGAGAAAGCAAAAGTGAAGGGCAGTGCAGTAAGTTAAATCAATGTGGCGATGAAGCCAAATCGTGAGTCATAGTCAAAAAGCAGAAGCGTTTGATTAAAGCTATTAAATCGGAATAAAATGGCAAACTAATGTTAAGCTAATAGACAGTAACTGTTCAGCTAGTCACACTAACAGAGTGTAAACATTCATTTTTTGTTTTCCATTGAACATGGCAGACTGTACAGTGGAACCTCGGATTACGAGCGTAATACGGAAGTGGGCTCGTATTCCAAAACACTCGTAAACCAAATTTAATTTTCCCATAGAAAATAATGGAAACTTAAATTATTCGTTCTACAGCTCAAAAAAATAAATACATAAATATAATTAATACAAAATATAAAGTAAAAATAAAACAAATTAATCTGTACTTTACCTTTAAAAAAATGTTAAAATAAATCCCGACAGATAAGTGTTTTCATTTGTGCACGCAGGGTGTGTGTGTGTACATACACACACACACACACACATTAACGGATAGACCGTTTTTAAAATTGTTTAAAAATTAGCAAGGAACATTCCTAGTCACTTATGTGAGCGCATACTAACAGAATCACTGCTGTAAAGTAAAACAACAACAACAACAACAAAAACAAGTAGATGCAAGATGGCGCCGGTGAGGTCGGCAAAAACCGGCAAAATTACCACCATGGAGTACATTAGTTATGATAGAGACACTCTTGTTTCTATTGGTGTACAATGTACTCACAATTCGACGTTTTTAACTCCGGATCCGAGCTGGCCGAGTGAGATCCTAAGGAAGAACAAAGGACACGACGCGAAGCGGCGGCCCCGAGGGAAATGAGCCGGCGTCAGGAACAGGCTGAGAGCCCGTGCACACCGCACACCTCTGCCTAGCATCCTGCTCGCCAACGTCCAGTCACTGGAAAACAAGCTCGATGACCTCAGGGCCAGGATAAAGTTTCAGAGAGACATTCGGGACTGCAACCTCCTCTGCTTCACCGAGACATGGCTGAACCCAGCGGTGCCGGACCACGCCATCCAGCCGGCCGAGTTCTTCTCGGTTCACCACATGGACAGGACGTGGGACTAAAGGAAGTCAAGGGGAGGCAGCGTGTGTTTGATGGTGAACAGCAGCTGGTGCAACAGCGCGAGCGTTGTTCCTCTCACACGCTCCTGCACACCAAATCTGGAACTACTGTCCATCATGTGTCGTCCTTTTTATCTACCTTGGGAGTTCACATCGGTCATAATCAGCGCCGTTTATATTCCACCACAAGCGGACACGGACACTGCCTTATGCGAGCTGCATAAGGCACTCACACAGCACCAAACACAACACCGGGACGCTGCGCTTATTGTGGCGGGGGACTTTAACAGTGCCAACCTCAAACGCGCAGCACCGAACTTTTATCAGCACATCACCTGCCCCACCAGGGGCGAAAGGACACTGGACCACTGTTACACTACAGTCAAGGACGGCTACAAGGCACAATCTCGCCCTCCGTTTGGTAAATCCGACCACGCCGCCATCTTCCTCATGCCAAAATACAAACAAAGGCTGAAACAGGAAGTTCCAGTTCAGAGGGAGGTCGCGCCCTGGACGGACCAATCGGTGGCCGCGTTACAGGACGCACTCGATGACGCAGACTGGGACATGTTCAGAAACAGCTCCGATGATGACGTCAGCGTGTTTACGGAAGCGGTTGTGGGATTTATCGGGAAACTAGCGGATGATACCGTGGCAAAAAAGACTATTAGAACGTTTCCCAACCAGAAGCCGTGGGTGGATAAAACCATCCGCGACGCTCTGAGATCTCGTACCGCTGCCTACAACACGGGACTCGCGTCGGGGGACATGGAACCATACAAGGCTGCGTCAAACAGAATCCGGAAGGTGGTGAAAGAGGCGAAGCAGCATTACGGGAGGAAACTAGAGTCACAACTCCAACAGAGTGACTCTAGGAGCCTGTGGCAGGGATTAAGGACAATTACGGACTATAAAACACCAACAACCTGTATGACGAACGCGGACGTGACTCTGGCAGATGAGCTGAACACTTTCTATGCTCGCTTCGAGGCTGTAGCTAAAGATGCTAGCGATGCTAGCGGCGCTAACGGCTGCAGACAGGAAGACACTGCCAGTACTGGAAACGCGTTCATCATCACCGAGCATGACGTGAGGAGAGCCTTCAAGAGAGTGAACACCAGGAAAGCAGCAGGACCAGACGGCATCTCAGGCCGTATCCTCAGAGCCTGCGCAGACCAGCTAGCACCTGTGTTCACTGAGATATTTAACATCCCTTTATCTCAGTCGGTGATCCCCACATGCTTCAAAGAGTCCATCATTGTGTGCGTGTTTATGTCTGTGTAAGGCAGAGAGTTTGTGTGTTTGTTTGGCAACCTGAGAGGAGGTGGGCTAAAGGGGGGCTCGCTCGCGTTTACAGCCCCCTTCCTTTAGGTTGCCAAACAAACACACAAACTCTCTGCCTTACACAGACACAAACACGCACACTCAAAAACACTGAGCAAGCACTAAGACCCAGCAGGGGAGATGATAGGTCTCGGCTTTACAGCTTCCCTCCTCTCAGGTTGCCAAACAAACACACAAACTCTTCTCTGTCGCGACTGTTTTTAAAGGTGAGGAGCTGTTTAAGTTGTTGTTGTTGTTTTACTTTACAGTAGTGATCCTGTTAGTATGCGCTCACGCGAGTGTGACTAGCAGTGTTCCTTGCTAATTTTTAAACAGTTTTAAAAACGATCTCTTCGTTAATGTGTGTGTGTGTATTCACCCAGCAGGAGAGACGATTCCGCTGCAAAAGAGAGAAAAACCGTTGGCTCACTTGTGATGACATGACGCTCGGTGTCAAAACAAGAAGCGCATGCGTGAAACATAATACTTGGTGCTTGTAAACTAAGACAATGCTCGTTTTTCGAGTCAAAAATTATTAAAAATCGTTGCTCGTCTTGCGGAACACTCGTAAACCGTGTTACTCGTAATCCGAGGTTTCACTGTATTTATTTAGTCCTCTGCTCATGTAATTGTGAAAAACTATGCAACAGCAAGAAATACAAAAATCTCATGAATAAAAAGCTCTTGCCTTGCCAGTATATAACTCATTCCACTTGAGAAATTTAATTTATTGGTCCATTCACCTGTGTAAAAACACACTTTTAAAAGGGGTATAAAAGGTATTTATTATATAAAACAGCCAGATTTTTCCATTAAATTTGATCATCTTACAGTATATCCTCCACTGTCTGGAGTATAGTACTTGTGTTTTCACCACACACACACACACACACACACATATTAGGTACTATTTGCCACAGGTTTTTCTCTCCTTCTGTTTGCCAGCACGAGAGAAAAGGAAACCACAGTGGAGCCTCGGATTACGGGTAACCTAGTTTGAGAGGATACCACAAGACTAGCATTTTTTTTTTCAAAAAAATTGACTTAATAAACAAGTGACTTAATAAACAACCTAATTGATATACGAGTACCAAGTATTATTGAGTATCACAAGCTTCTTGTTTTGAAGCCGAGAGTAACATAATCACAACTAAGCCTATGGTTTTTGTCTAAAGCCTTTTTTACTTTGTGTTTGTATATGTGTGTGCTCGCGCAGGGGTGAGTGTTTGTTTGTGTGCGCTCGCGCATGAGTGTATGCTCGTGCAGATGTGTGTGTGCGTGCTTGCCCGGATTTGTGTGTGCGTGCGCAGATGTCCGTGTGTGCTCGTGTGAGGGTGTGTGTTATAGGCCCCTCCCCCCCTTCCTCATCTCCTCTCTCTGGTCTCAATTACTACAGCTACGACTTTTTTTTAAAAGGTAAAATGCAGGCTAATTAATTTCATTTTTACTTTTTTATTTTGCATTAATTATGTTTATATGAATATTTAGGGTTGGCAAATGAATCATCTAAGTTTCAATTATTTTTCATCGGAAAAATTTGCTTTAATATACGAGTGTTTTAAATATAAAATAAAATATTAAGATGGGAAATGTTTGATGTTATGTGGGGATGTCATTTTTGTTTACTTACAATATTTGTTAATTGAATTTAAACAAAGTTTGGGCTTGGGATTGAGCCGACACTGCAATTCTTTTTTTTTTATTTTTCTACGTAGTCTAATCAGCGCTTTTTAAGAGCGCGAAGTAAGTTTGTTGTACTAAATAATATTTATGCAGTATAATCAGGGCCTCTTATTCCTATTTATTGTAGGTTGTTGTTGTTGTTTTAGTGTTACTGTGTGTTCTTTACAATGTCAGACAACATTAAAATGCAAATAATTTGCAGAAGGTTAGTGGTCCAAGTGCAACGTAATAATCTTTATAAAATATAATGACTTGTGGCATGAATCTAAACAAAGCTCTTCAGTTTTAAATAATCATTTAACACTGAACACAAACAGCAAAAAATCATGATAATAATAACTAAAATAATAATCATGCTTTTTTTGCTGTTTGTGTCCAGCATTAAATTAATTATTCGACCACGAATGGCCGAAATAAAGCTGCTCACATCGCACATGCTTTTACTTTTAAAAAATGCAGTGTTTATTCAGTGTTGAATGCAGTGTTATATTTATAAGTATTTGTGCTCTGTTGTTTTTCTGGAGTACTGATTTTACATTTTATTTGCTTTGCAGAAGTTGTCTCTATTTTTTTTATATATATATTTTATTTATGACAGATTTTCAAACCATTTTTTGAAAATACAAAAACCAGAATCCCACAAACTGTATATATATATATATGAAAAATAAATAAATAAATAAAATAAAAAAAAACAACAACAACAACATATACCAAAACATGCACCAGATACAGTAAAAGATACAAACCTAAAACAAAGCCACAGACTTACACAAAATATTAAACATGGAGTGAAATAAACAAATAACATAAATTTCAACTCTTAAAGAGATAAGTGAGGAAGGAGCCCGAAATTTTATCAAATTTTTTATAAGCGTCAATTTTAGAGAATCTAATCTTTTCAAGCTTGAGAGCAGCAACCATTTCAACCAACCATTCATGAAAAGTGGGTGGTAAAGCGGACTTTCAATGCATCAAAATTACCCTTTTAGCAACCACCATACCAAACATAAGAGACAATTGCTGAAAATGTGTCAAACCTAATGTATGGTCAAAACATCCAAACAAAGCTAATTCAAGATCTGGACTGATATCTTTTCCAAAGACATTTGAAAACCACTGAAAAATATTCTTCCAAAACCAGAAATCTCAGGACAGAACCAAAAAGTATAAGCATGCGTCCCATCCGAACTCCTACATCTATCACATAGTGGGAAAACTGAAGGGTAAATTTTATTGAGTTTAGATTTAGTATAATGTAACCTATGCAGCACTTTAAACTGTATAAGTTGTAATCTGGCATTATTAGAGCAGGAATGAATTCGTTTCAGACCCTCCTCCCAAATCTCCTTTGAAATATTGAGTCCAGTATCACTTTCCCAAGCTACTTTAAGGTGGTCCGAAGACACTGCAAAATGGGAGACAAACAAAGAAACAAACTGTGTCACTAAATGTTTGGCCATGGGAGATTGCCCCCAAAAATTATACAAATCATGGTCTTGCGGTAGCTTCTGAAACTCAATAAAATAATTTTTTATAAAATGACGCACCTGTAGATATCGAAATAATTGTGACTGGGAAAGATCAAAGAGGCAAATTTTCCATCTATATAAAAGTCCTTAACTGTGGCGAGTCCTTTAAGGTTCCTTTAGGTAAGAATACCTTGTCCGACTTGCCAGGCAAAAAATGATTATTATCGCAAATAGGCAGATGTACTGAGGGACATGTAATATTCAAAGCAGTCTTAATTTGATTCAGAATTCTAATGGAGTTGAGTACAACAAAGTTTTTGCATTGTGAATTTTTTAAAGATACAGTTTTAGAGAAAAGAATAGTGGCTAAAGAGCTACCAACAACTGACCGAGCCTCCATATACAACCACTTGGGTAGCGAGTCTATCAAACTGTCAGCAGTTTGATCACTCATCTGCCAAAACATCATAGCCCTGGCATTAGTGGCCCAGTAATAATGGCGGAATGGGCCTTAGAAATTCTATGTGCTTTGTATCCCCAGATAAATGGAAAAATGACAAAATTCTAATTGTTTAAAAAAAAGAATGTGGCAGATACACAGGCAAATTCTAAAAGAGATAAACAAAGCGAGGCAAAGAGACCATTTTAATGGCGTTGACCCGACTGATTAAAGATAGCGGAAGAGCCCTCCATTAATTAATGGATAATTTTAACTTATTAATAGCTTCTGTGAAATTTAAACTAAAAATATGTTTACAGTGTTTAGGAATGATTAACCCCAGATAAGTAAAGTGATCCTCTGAAATTCTAAAAGGTGATGACCTCAGGAACTGAGCATCCAGCCCCTCACCCAAAGGCATGAATACACTTTTCTCCCAATTGACAGAATAACCTGAGAAAGAGCCAAAAACCCCAAGTGATTCCATTAAAAATGGCAAGAAAGAAGAAGGATCATCTAAATATAAAAGTAAATCATCCACATATAAAGACACCTTAACCTCAGAATGACCACATGTAATACCCCGTATCTCAGAATGATTACTAAGGTGTATAGCCAGGGGTTCTAGGGCTAAATCAAATAACAGTGGGCTTAAACAACATCCCTGACGTGTGCCACGCTGAAGAGGAAAAAAAGCAGATTTATCCGAATTAGTAATTATTGCAGATTTAGGGGAAGAATAGAGCATTTTTATCAATAGTTTGAAGTTCTCACCAAAACCAAACCGATTTAATACAGAAAACATATAGCTATATTCAATTCGGTCAAAAGCCTTTTCAGCGTCTATAGAAAGAACAGCTGCCTTAGAACTCTTACTTTGATTATTGTACAAAATATTTAACAGACGACGTGAATTAAAAAATGAAAATCTTCCTGGGATAAAGCCAGTTTGATCTGGGTGAATTAGCGAAGCCACATGTTTATTCAATCGAGTAGCCAAAATCTTAGCAATCACTTTTTGATCAAAGTTAAGAAGACTTATAGGCCTATAACTAGAGGGCTCTGTAACATCTCTATCTTTTTTCTTTAGAACGCATATATGTGCCTCATACAAAGAATCTGGAAATTTTTCCTTCTCAATCGAATGATTTATCATGAAGTTGTCTCTCTTGATGATAGATGAATATTATGACTAAAACAAAGCTGCTCGTATCGGCTCATATTGGCAGCGAGATGAAAAGTGCAAAATGAAAGCGTGTACCAAAAACAGCAGTTCATAAATTTACTCTAAATTTAATTTAGAGTCATAAAATACTCTAATTACAAACAACACAGCACAATGCATGTCTGTATATGGCTGAAATGTGGTTGTAAATAAGCCTTTTAGGCAGTTCTAAAAACGCAGGACACTAAAGAGACTTGTCTACTGACTGTGAAAAACACGCAAAGAAAGATGCCCAGGGTCCCTGCTCATCTGCGTGAGCGTGCATTAGGCATGCTGCAGGGAGGCATGAGGACTGCTGATGTGGCTAGGGCAATAAATCGCCATGTCCGCACCGTGAGACGCCTAAGACAGCGCTACGGGGAGACAGGAAGGACGGCTGATCAACCTAGCAGTGGAAGACCACGTGTAACAACACCTGCACAGGATCGGTACATCCGAATATCACACCTGCGTGACAGGTACAGGATGGCCACAACAACTGCCCGAGTCACACCAGAAACACACAATCCCTCCATCAGTGCTCAGACTGTCCGCAATAGGCAGTCCATGAGGAGAAGATGCACTGCAGTACATCAAGCAGCTGGTGGCCACCAGATACTGACTGGTACTTTTGATTTTGAGCCTCCCTTCATTCAGGGACACATTGGGAAACATTTTTAGTTTATGTCTTATGGTGTTGACTCTTGTTCATGTATGGTGTTTATACAAATATTTACACATTAAGTTTACTAAGAGTAAAAACAGTTGAAACTCAGAGGACATTTCTTTTTTTGCTGAGTATACAGTGGTGTGAAAAACTATTTGCCCCCTTCCTGATTTCTTATTCTTTTGCATGTTTGTCACACAAAATGTTTTTTGATCATCAAACACATTTAACTATTAGTCAAAGATAACACAAGTAAACACAACATGCAGTTTTTAAATGCTATTTTTTATTATTTAGGGAGAAATAAAAATCCAAACCTACATGGCCCTGTGTGAAAAAGTTATTGCCCCCTGAATCAAGCGTTTGCGATAACTTGCAACGAGTCTTTTACAGCGCTCTGGAGGAATTTTGGCCCACTCATCTTTGCAGAATTGTTGTAATTCAGCTTTATTCAAGGGTTTTCTAGCATGATTTGGTAGACACAGTAGAATTCATGGTTCCAACTATCACAGCAAGCCTTCCAGGTCCTGAAGCAGCAAAACCACCCCAGACCATCACACTACCACCACCATATTTTACTGTTGTTATAATGTTCTTTTTCTGAAATGCTGTGTTACTTTAACGCCAGATGTAATGGGACACGCACCTTCCAAAAAGTTTAACTTTTGTTTCGTCGGTCCACAAGGTATTTTCCCAAAAGTCTTGGCAATCATTGAGATGTTTTTTTAGCAAAATTGAGATGAGCCTTAATGTTCTTTTTGCTTAAAAGTGATTTGCGCCTTGGAAATCTGTCATGCAGGCCGTTCTTGCCCAGTCTCTTTTTTATGGTGGAGTCGTGAACACTGACCTTAATTGAGGCAAGTGAGGCCTGCAGTTCTTTAGATGTTGTCCTGGGGTCTTTTGTGGCCTCTCGGATGAGTTGTCTTTGCGCTCTTGGGGTAATTTTGGTCGGCTAGCCACTCCTGGGAAGGTTCACCACTGTTCCATGTTTTTGCCATTTGTGGATAATGGCTCTCACTGTGGTTCGCTGGAGTCCCAAAGCTTTAGAAATGGCTTTATAACCTTTACCAGACTGATAGATCTCAATTACTTTTGTTCTCATTTGTTCCTGAATGTCTTTGGATCTTGGCATGATGTCTAGCTTTTGAGGTGCTTTTGGTCCACTTCTCTGTGTCAGGTAGCTCCTATTTAAGTGATTTCTTGATTGAAACAGGTGTGGCAGTAATCGGGCCTGGGGGTGACTATTGACTGTATATCACACCACTGTATGTATGACATGTTAGCCTAAAACATTATTGTTTAATTGTGTTTATGCGCTTTAAATATACACTAAACAATAAAAACTGTCTTGTGAAAAGTGAAACGGAGTTGTGCGTGCGGCTTATTAATCAAAAGGCTGATAAACGCGTGCGCAGATATGAGCAGATTTATCCATAAAACAACAGACATTAAATAAAAAAAAAAACACAAAAATATGTACAACTCTTTAAATACAACGCGACAGCACGCAGAAAGGGCATGAAAGAGCTTTAACTGCACTTTTTCCATTCGTTAGTACGGTAGTAGTAAAATTGCTGGGTTTCTGTAAACACATCGTTGGGTTGTTTATGCTAGGTCAAAAATCTGTAATTTCGGGTAGTTTAATCACACTGTTGGGTTGCTTTTGCTATGAATACTTAAAGTGCTGCATTATTAAACTCAATGCAAAAAAAAAAGAAAAAAAGAAACTTCTCTGTTTTGTCCCGAGACCGTTTGTTCCGGTGTTTATGCAGTAAACCCATGGGTGAACACAATGATTTAAGAATTTAAATAAACACGAATATATATAAAGTGGCATTTTAATTGAAATCCAACATTTTAATGGGTAGTGATCAGTGCAAAGGCGTCAACTCGCACGTTCTGCAATATTCTATTGTCATTCATACTGCCGTAGTTTTAGAGCCCTAAAAAAGCATTCGCTAGTTAAGTAAGTAAGTAAGCAAATAAAAGATAAATAAATAAATAGCTTTAAATGGTATTCAGCGTAGTAATCTTGAAGGAGAAGATAACGTCACAAACACACACACAAACTCTACGTGCACACACACACAATCTCTCTGTGCAGATACACTGTGCAGGAAACAAACAACTGAACAGGTCTTCACTTTGTAATACACCTGGCCATAGATAAAAATTAATATTTAGGCCTAAAAAGATGCTTTAAAATTTATCTAAAATTCATTCATTGGCGTGTATAAACCCGCAGCCCTAACAAAAGGCAGCGCAGTGTTGCCAACTATTTTCAACGGAAAGTAGCTAAAGTCTGCTCGAAAAGTCGCCGAATGTTGCTAGATGACGTCATGCGTATATTTGCATATTGATGACGTAATTACGTCATATTTGCATTTTGCGTGTTTTCCCTAATCCTTCCTCATGTGTCCAATATAATTATGAACTTAAGCTTTGTAACAGTGAGTAATATAAATGCATCGGAAGAAAAAATAAATGAATAAGGAAAAAAAAGAAAATGGTCAAATTAAATAGTTTTATTTTAAGCAAAGGAGAAGCAGGTAAGTGATAGGTCCGTTGCAACACTGTTTTCACATGTGCAGCTCATTCACATCTATGTTAGCTGCTGTGCAGTCACGGGAATATGCTGCTCCTTTCAGCCGGAGCTAGCGCTCACTGATCAGGGCAGACACAGGGAGATGAGTAACTGTACCGGGAAAGCAAGACCTCATGCTTAAAGGACAGTATTGGCGACATTTGGAAACTTGCTAAGGTTTGTCCAAAAGTTGCTCGATTTGTCACTACGCGCTTAAAAAAAAAAAAAAAAAGTCGTCAAGGCGGGATCACTTAACGGCGGATTTGCACATGGGCAATTCATTTGCAGTCAAGACTTGTAGGCGTGAGCATCTCCTGCTGTAACTGTAGCTGGGGGGGGAGTCTGTGAGTGCTTTGGAACGGGGGAGGGGCCGGCGGCGGCAGCTGCTGTGGCAAGTTGAAAAGAGTCAGTACAGACATATCAGAGTCTCCAAAAGTCTCCAGTAACACAAGAAAAAGTCGCCAGATTTGTCGCTAGTCGCTTTTTTAAAAAAATGTCGCTAGAGGGATTTGAAAAGTCGCTAAATATAGCGACAAAGTCGCTAAGTTGGCAACACTGAGGCAGCGTTTTGATCAAAAGAATGATAAACGCGTGCGGAAAAATGCAGACATGAAAGACTATACTTGACAAAAATATAGAGAATGAAAATGATGTTTATAATAAGATAATTAATTAAATAATAAAATTATATTAAATAAGAACTTAATCTAAAAGCCAGACTGACCAAATTTCTCATTCCCTGCTGAAGTAGTTAAATATGCTCATACTGTAGATACATAGGCTACATTTTATTCAATTCAATTTTTAATTCAATTTTATTTATATAGCGCTTTTAACAATGGTCATTGTCTCAAAGCAGCTTCACTAAAAAATTTAAGAATTTTTTATTTTATTTTTTTTAGAAAAGAAAAGAAAAGAAAATATTTGGAAGTGTGTATGTGTGAGAAAAATGTGTCTAGATAATAATGAAATGAATGAATGATGAATGAAATGTCTCTGATGAGCAAGCCAAGGGTGACGGCGACAGTGGCAAGGAAAAACTCCCTGAGATGGCAATAGGAAGAAACCTTGAGAGGAACCAGACTCAACAGGGAACCCATCCTCATCTGGGTGATAACGGATAGAAATAACATCAAGTGTATTGTGCAGGTGAAAGTTCAATATAACAGAAGTTGTGTAGATTCAGTTCAGCAGTAGGTGCAGAGGGCAGATGGGGTCTAGGGTCCCAGGGCGTAATAAATAAAAAATCTTACACGACCAAACTTTGTCTTTGTTTTTTTTTTCTCTTTTTATTTTTTTACACACACACACCGGAAGCTCTTGGCTTCAGGGTTGGGCCAAGGCCAAAACAATAAACAAAAACCCTGCCCTATCTCCTCCCAGAAACTAACTAAACTACAAAGAAAACTAAACCAAAAACACAGGGCTAAACTAACTCCCTAACTAAACATTCAAAACAGGAGAAAACGGGTCTAACTAAAATGGCACCCAACCCCTACTGCTTCCATAAAAGAAATACATATACTAACAAAAAAATAACTATTTACAATATCTACAACATATAACAATTAATATAAACACAAGAGAACAAAAACACACACCACACAAGCTTACAACACAGGCGCGACCCAACAGCTCTAATTTCACCACATAAACAAGCAACATTTCCCAAATAGCGCGCTCTTCCGGCTTCCTTTCGCGACCTTAAAAAGACGTGCAGGTCCAACGGCAGCCAATCCTGGCGCACGTCAAGCACGTCCAATCAGGGCGAGGCCACCTGCAGGAAAGGGAGAGCGAGAGAGAAAAAGAGAGAAAAAGAGCGCGCATGCACGCCGCCAAGAGCATCCGCGCCTCTACGCCTACATGCCACACACACACTGGCATGTAACAGGGAGCACAGAAGCAGGATGTGTAGCTCCAGCCATCATAAAGCAGAATCTAGCTGGAGCAGGTCCTTCTCAAGATGCCTTAGAAACCTCGCAGGGTTGGCCTTTGTCTACTGAAGCTGGCACAATCTCCAGATGCCTCGGGATGGGTAGAAAAATACAGAAAAGATGGAGAGAATTAGCGTAGTTGCCATTCAGGATAGATGTACTGGAGTATGAGGTTATGGGATGAGTTACGCGTATGCCAGATTAAAGAGATGCGTCTTGAGTCTACTTTTGAATTGGGAAACCGTGTCTGCTCCCCGAACAGTGTCTGGAAGGCTATTCCAAAGCTTTGGAGCCAAATATGAAAATGCTCTGCCCCCTTTTGTAGATTCTAAAATTCTGGGAATTACCAGAAGTCCAGAGTTTTGTGATCTTAAGGGACGTGGTGGATTATAGCGTATCAAAAGACTGGTTAGGTATGTGGGAGCTAAACCATTTAAAGCCTTGTATGTAAGTAGTACTTTTTTTGTAATTAATTCTAAATTGAACAGGTAGCCAGTGCAGGGATGATAATATAGGTGTTATATGATCATATTTTCTGGATCTAGTGAGAACCCTGGCGGCTGCATTTTGGACTAACTGTAGCTTGTTTATTGAGGATGCAGGACAACCACCTAGTAATGCATTACAATAGTCCAGTCTGGAGGTCATGAATGCATGAACTAGCTTTTCCGCATCAGATACGGATAGGATACTCCTAAGTTTGGCAATATTTCTAAGATGGAAAAAGGCTGTTTTTGTGATATTGGAAATATGATTTCCAAAAGACAAGTTACTGTCTAATATTACGCCCAGGTCTTTTACTGTTGAGCTGGTAGTAACAGTACATCCTTCTAAACGCAGGCTGAATTGTGAAAGCTGTTGTGTGCTGGTTTTTGGGCCGATGAGCAATATCCCTGTCTTATCTGAATTTAGTAAAAGAAATTTATTGGTCATCCAATCTTTTATGTCCTGGACACACTCGGTTAATTTAGACAACTTGGGTATTTCATCTGGTTTTGTTGAGATGTATAATTGGGTATCATCAGCATAACAATGGAAACTAATCCCATGCCTTCTAATGATGTTTCTCAGGGGAAGCATGTAAATTGAGAACAGGAGAGGTCCTAAAACTGACCCTTTTGGGACCCCATATTTCACTGGCATTACATCAGACGGTACTCCATTTAGATCTACAAAATGGTATCGATCAGACAGGTATGATCTAAACCATTTTAATGCCTGCCCCTGGATACCTATATGATTTTGTAGGCGATCTATGAGAATATTATGATCTATGGTGTCGAATGCAGCACTTAGATCAAGTAAGACTAGTATTGAGATGCAGCCTTGGTCTGAAGCTAAAAACAAGTCGTTTGCAATCTTAACTAGTGCAGTTTCTGTACTATGATGGGGCCTGAAGCCTGACTGAAATTCTTCTTGGATGTTGTTTTCCTGCAAGAATGTGCATATTTGAGCTGATACTACTTTTTCTAATATTTTTTATATGAACGGAAGGTTTGAAATCAGTCTATAATTTGTTATTTCATTCGCGTCCAAATTAGATTTTTTAAGAAGCGGCTTAATAACTGCCAGCTTCAAAGGTTTAGGGACATGACCTAAATATAATGAAGAATTAATAATGTTTAGAAGTGGCTCTTTAACTGTAAGCATCACTTCTTTTAAAAATCTGGTTGGGATTGGGTCTAACAGGCACGTTGTTGATTTAGCTGAGGTGATAAGTTTATACAGCTCTTCCTGACCTATACCTGTTAAGCACTGAAAATCTAAATGTGAAGCTCTAGGCTGAACTGGATCATGAGATGCTATTAGAAGTTGAACCTCTGTTATTTTCTTCCTTATGCTATCGATTTTTTCATTAAAGAAGTCTACTGTACTAAATAAGAACTTGGGATTGTTTTGGTTTCTTGCTATCAGTTGGCTAAGATGCTCGGTCCTAGCAGTTTTTAGAGCCCGTCTATAGCTGCACATACTGTCTTTAAACGCAATTCGAAAAACTTCTAATTTAGTTTTTCTCCATTTTCGCTCAAGGTTACGGGTTGCTCTCTTTAGGGCGCGAGTATGACTATTGTACCAAGGAGCAAGTGTTTTATCTCTGACTTTTTTTAATCTGATGGGAGCACCAGTGTCTAATGTACTGGTAAAAATAGTATCCATGCTGCTAGTCACTTCATCTAGATCGTCTGCATTTAGGGGTCTAATAAGAATTTGGGACAGATCCGGTAGATCACTTGTGAATCTGTCTTTAGTAGTCGGATTCATATTTCTAACAAATCGATAACGTGGGGAGACACAGCTAATCTGTTCTACGGGTAGAGTATATATCAGGAGGTGATGATCTGTGATATCATCACTTTGAGGTGAAATCTCTATATTAGAGACATCTATACCATGAGATATAATTAAATCTAGTGTATGATTACAGCGGTGAGTTGATCTATTTATATTTTGTTTAACCCCAAAGGAATTTAGTAAGTCCATAAATGCGAGGGCTAAAGTGTCGTTAGCATCATCTACATGAATGTTAAAGTCACCTACTATCAACACTTTGTCAGAGTTAACAATTAGGTCTGATAGCAGATGTCCAAATTCTTTAAGAAAATCGGTATATGGCCCTGGGGGTCTGTACACGGTGGCCAGAGTAAAATATAGCGCGGGTTTATTATGTATTTCATTAAGTGCAACATTAATGACGAGCACTTCAAATGAGTTAAACCTGGGCCTTATTTTCTGAGTAACAGTGAGTACATCTTTGTAGATAGTGGCGACACCACCACCGCGACCAGTTAGACGGGGCTCGTGCTTACAAAAATATCCTGACGGAGTAGACTCATTCAGACCATTATATTCATTTGGTTTAAGCCAGGTTTCAGTGAGGCAGAGTGCGTCAAGGCAATAATCTGATACCATTTCATTAACAATAAGTGCTTTAGGCGCAAGGGATCTAATATTGAGAAGTCCAAACTTTAGAGGTAGACTTCGATTACTTATTTGGCCTTTTTCTGGTTTAATGGTTACCAGATTGTTTCGGCTGGATTTAACGAATTTATTCTTTTTTCTCACTATTCGGGGAACAGACACAGTTTCTATAGTACAAGCTATGTGTGTGCGTCTATTAGTATGGTGGGTTGTATTGTGGCTGATATCTAAAGAATCTGAGGTATGACGCCAGTCAGATGGTTCGTAATGTCCTGGAGATGTTGTCAGAGAGGACCGCTGCTCCAGCTCTGCTAGGGTGCAGGCCATCTGTGCGGTAGAGCCTAGGACGCTCCCAGAAAATATTCCAGTTATCAACAAAGAGTAATCTTTGTTGTTGACACCAAGATTGTAACCATTCATTGAAGGCAAATAATCTACTGAACCTCTCGATTCCTCTCTGAAATGTCGGAAGTGGTCCAGATACGACGATCTTTGTCGTGGGTGATGTGCTGCGGACCTTCTCGACCAGGCTCCTGAAGTCCTTCTTTAGGATCTCCGTCTGCCTCAGCCTGATGTCGTTGGTGCCAGCATGAAGAACCACAGCTCGAATGTTCTTCCTCAGGGCCGCAGGCACCTGTGCAGCAACATCAAGAACACGTGCACCAGGTAAACAGCGCGTGTACGCCTTACCTTTAGCTGTGGTAGCATGCACGTGCCGGACAATGGAGTCTCCGATGACCAGCGCGTCGTGTGCCGTCTCACGGAGAGGAGCGAAGCGGTTTCGGGTTAAGATCTCGAAGACGGGTGGTGGCGGAGGAGGAGAGGTCCTCGCCCAGGCTTGGCGCGCGTCTTCCGCTGCTGCAGTATCCAGGCCCCGTGGTATCCCGGCGCCGGGGTGAAGGAAACCTGGGCAGGCTGCGTCCTCGGTGCGTTGGACCTGGGCAGAGAAGCACGCGGAGTAGAGGTTGTCGGAGAATTCTCATGCCGAGAATTTACCTGAGACAGGTGAGCGTCGGTCCGCGACGATTCCAGCATGGCTTTCCGCTGCTGTAGCCGGGCCAGCTTCACCTGATCAGCTTCTCCACGGCCTCCATCTCCAAGTCCACCGAGTGCAGCTCCAATGTCTCCTCACCTGCACACAGAGGCAGAGACACAACCGACATGGTGTCTAAAAATAGAAATAACCGGTGTGAAAGAGCGTAAACAAACTTGTGATAGCTGGGCTAACAGGCTAGCAATGCTAATGGAAAGCCGGCTAGAAGTATAATCGCAAGTAAATTACAAACTGCATGTTATGTAAAATATAAATAAAACAGTATTAGACACAAATATATGATATAGTAGTATATATGCAATGAAAAAGCTA
This sequence comes from Clarias gariepinus, assembly GCF_024256425.1. Taxonomy (NCBI): domain Eukaryota; kingdom Metazoa; phylum Chordata; class Actinopteri; order Siluriformes; family Clariidae; genus Clarias; species Clarias gariepinus. The sequence goes on along the minus strand of NW_026520998.1, from coordinate 744,927 downwards.
TTTACACATGAGTGCTCAAATGTAACGCAAACGCAATTATTAATTTATTGTGTATATTTAACTTTATTCAGCAGTTTAAGTTATAAGAAAAATACTGTTTTTACCAGCCCACTATTATTTTCTGTTTAAATTTAAAGATGCCTGCGTTTGTGCGCAAATAGACAAATTTTACAAAGAATACAAAAGTGTATAATCTTTAATAAAGTTAGCCTAATACAATATTGTTTCCAATGCTGAAGCAAACATGATTTTGTTTTAGTCTATCCTTTGAATACAACGCGACAGCTCGCTCCGAGGTGAAGCGCACCCACAAAACCCCCAGGTACTGTAATGCCTCTTCTCAGCTTTTATTCACGACAGGTGTGAAGTTATCAAACCGGTTTCACTGATGGAGGAATTCACAGATTTGGGGGTTTTAAAACAAATTAACAAGACCAAGCAGACGTTTCTGCCTAAAAGGTTTTTTGCCAGCAAAACATCTTTCTCTCTCTCTCTCTCTCTCTCTATATATATATATATATATATATATATATATATATAGAGAGAGAGAGAGAGAAAGATTTTGATTGACTTTTCAAATGCAGATTGACCTGTATAGCAACCTACATTTGAAGCACGCGTCAACACACACAAACTCTCCATGCACGGGCACACAATCTCTTAAGAAAACAAAGTGAGTAGCCTATATACAGTACATATATTTGTCTTTGGTGCATTTCTGGCTAAGAATGTCTGCATTTTTATCGATAAATTGTGCGTAATTAGCAGCTTTAACAGCTTTTGATCTAAACGCTGCCTTTTGTAAAGTGAAAGTACGAGCCGCGGGTTTTCGCACGGCGACGAACAGCTTTATTTATTTCAGTAATAAATTTACAATAACATTCCATATATATATTCCATATATATATATATTGTTCATTCATGTCTTTTGATGATGGCGACACATTTTTACTTTTAAATAAGATATGTTGGCATATTCACGAATCAGGACATTCGCATAGTTAACACTATGAGATAGCCTACCATCAGGAAATTTAATTAATTTCAATACCATTTAAACCGAGGCATTGCCATGTCTTTTATTATTTTGTCCCTGTTAAGACGTTACAAAACTATATATGAAACTTTTAAAGCACGAATTTGGGCATCTCATTTCATTATTATGAAAATAACAGGAAGCATATATACACACGTTCATTATGAAAGATCTGTTGTAAAACAAAATAAAATTCATGTTTGCTTCAGCATTGGAATCAATATTGTTTTAGGGTAACTTTATACACAATTCATCATTGTTTTTGGTCCGGCTTTTAAATAAAGTCCCTCCATGCGCCATCTGGCGGATATTTAGTGAAGCACAAAACATTTATTTAAATTCCCGAATGTTGCCTGCGGCAAGTCGCCGCGCGCTAAATTGCGGCATTTCGCGGGAAAACATGCGCAGTTTTAATGGCGACATCTGTAAGTATATATTTTTCACGCCTGTGAGGCGAGTATACACAGAGTTTCGGTTTATTTTCTAGGGCGCTCAAGTTCACCGATTGGGAATAGCGCTGTATCCCTGTTTGCTTCTATTATTTTACAAAATCATAACGTTTTGTCGTCATTGTGTGTGCTCTTAAATAAAAGTAAAGTCTAATAAAGGCTATGTATCTTTATCTGTATTATATAGTTTTTGCACATTAATCCGACAACACCTGTGGCTCACCCACTTTTTCTGATGCACACCCAGAGTTTTCTGGCTACACGAGTGTTATACATAATAAAATATAAAGGTTCACTGTGTTAACATTTACTTTGCTTAAATTTGATGCAAATAAGAAATGCTAAAAAAAACTATATTTAATATAAATTCTAAATTAGTACTGTAATTTTAGTACTGTGATTGTAAATTCGTTTAATGTTTCAATTGTATTTTATATTGATTCCAGTTAATAAATCTATTGCAAATTTAAAGAACACAACATATAAGATGACAAAAAAAACCTACACGCGCAGCTTTTCTACTTACACATGATAAAATCTAAAGGCTCACTGTGTTAATGTCTACTTTGCTTAAATTCGATCCTAATAAGATTTAATTTAATTTGAATTCTAGATTTGTTATTTTAGCACTGTGATTTTGAATTCGTTTAACTACAATGTTTCGCTTGAATTTATCCGCTACTACAGTATGTGCAGCTCTAAAAGAGCTGCGGCTCATTAATCCTGGAAAGAATGAACTGATGCCTGAGGCATCAGTTATATAGTGCCACTCAGCAGTAAAAGCCAACAAACGCAAAAGCCCAAATGCTGTCGCCATGAGGTGTGGCGGTAAAACTAAAATACAGCTTGAGTACCATTTGTAGCTGCATGTGGTCTTAGTACCAGTATTTCTATCAAGCCAGGCTTAAGTAAAAGGAAGCTGATACGCACCCAGTGACTAATGTACTTTACACATTAATCAGTTTATTATGCTGATGTTTCTTATCTGGTTTTTCTGTTCTCAATTTTTATAACTATTTTATGATTTGGAAATGTACACAATTATCAGTATCTACCTGTTTTTTTTTTTTTCACCATTATAATCGAGGGCTGGACAGCAGAAAAAATAAAAAATGGGTAAATTTACAACTTAAAGCTAAAAAAAGATTTTCTGTCTTTACTTGTCTATCTAAGTTTACTCTGTTAAGACATGGTTCACTGCAAAACAGGATTCATGCAAAGTACTTATGCTCTGATAGATAGATAGATAGATAGATAGATAGATACTTACTGTATTGATCCTGAAGCAAAGTATATTAACACAAAGCCAAAAAAAAAAAAAACAGATTGTATTCGTGTGGGAGATGACTGATTCCTCTACATAAAAAAACACATTCTTCTACAGGTGACAAGCTGTGCCAAGGTAAGAAGTTTATTCAAGTGTATTAATACAACCCCTGGCAAAAAGTATGAAATCACCACTCTCAGAAGATGTTCATTTAAATGTTTAATTGTGTGGGGGGAAAAAACAAGCACATAAATGCCACAAGACTATTTTCACTCAACAATTTTCTTTCATTTCCACCACAAATTTTTAATTGGATTAAGGTCCGGACTATTTGCAGGCCATGCTATTTACATTATATGTCTTTCCTGTAGGAATGTTTTCACCGATTTTGCCCTATGGCATGGTGCATTATCATCCTGAAAAATGATGCTACCATCACCAAACATCCTTTTAATTGATGGAATAAGAAAAGTGTCCAAAATCTCAACATAAACTTGTGCATTTATAGAAGATGTAATGACTGTCATGTCTCTCATACCTTTACCTGACATACAGATGTGGCCATTAAGACTGCGCGTGTTTTCCCGCGAGATGCTGCAATTTGGGAATTTAAATAAATGTGTTGTGCTTCACTGAATTTCTGCCAGATGGTGCATTAAAGGACTTTATCCAAAAGCCAGACAAAGTACGACGGAGAATTGTATATAATTAGTTAGCCTAAAACAATATTATTTCCAATGCTGAAGCAAACATGAATTTTATTTTGTTTTACAATAGATCTTTCATGATGAATGTGTGTATATGTGCTTCATATTATTTTCACAATAATGAAATGAGATGCCCAAATTCGTGCCTTAAAAGTTTCTTATATAGTTTTTGTAATGTCTTAACAGGGACAAAACAATAAAAGACATGGCAATGCCTTGGTTTAAATGGTCTTAAAATTAAATGTATTTCCTGATAGTAAGCTACCTGATAGTGTTAACTATGCGACTGTCCTGATTCCCGAATATGCCACCATGTCTTCTTTAAAACGTAAAAATGTTTGGCCTCATGAATTAACAATATAAAAAGATATTAATATATATATAATATATATAAGGCAGCATTTTTTATTAAAAGGCTAAAAACGCGTGTTGTACAGTATATACAATGCGACAGCGAGCTCCGTTACTGTAATTCCTTTTCTTACCTTTGATGTAGGTGTGAAGTTATCAAACCCGTTTCGCGGATGGGGGAATTGGCAGAATTAAGGCGTTTAGAACGATTTAACAAGACTGAGCAGACGTCTCTGCCTAAAATGTATTTTGCCAGCTATAGAATAAATAGAAATAAAATATTTAATTGTAACAATCAACTCAGACTTCATAATTACTTTAAGTGTAATTTACAAATTTACTGAATATCTTCTTATGTTTCTATGTGTATACCGTATGTTTGTATGTAAATATATTATATAAGTATGCGTTTGTGTGCGCGTCTTATATTTGACCCAGATTCATATAAAATGCAATTCACGAAAAGTGTATGTTGTTAAAGTATTTGTGGATATGTATGTAACGATGCGGCTTGCGCGAGGCGCAGAGCTGCGCATAAACTGTTTAGAACGAGCCGGGTCGTGATACTGCGACACTACGTGATCATTCGGTCGGACCAGTAAAGGGTGTCAGGGCCAAAGACAAAGCGCACTGAAGAAGACACAGACAAAGCCCGAGCCTCTGTCTGTCTAAGCACAAACTCTACTCTTTCCCCAGATAGCAAAATTCATGTGGCTCAAATCCCGCCCACACCAGACGCTTACATCCGGCCCACATACCGCATGGAATGATGGCACTTGGGCGGTCCACTTCTGTTTGCCAGATCTGTGCCACAAAAAAGCCATAGCAATACCACATATCAGCCAGAATTCAACCAAATGAACCAGAACTGACCCTATTCTGGGCCACAGTTTGCTTTTATTCTGGCCCAGATCTGGCTCACACCAGACACCTACATCTGGTCCACATACCGCATGGAATGATGGCTCTTGGGCGGTGCACCCATTTGCCAGATCTGGGCCACAAATAAGCCAAAGCAATAACACATATCAGCCAGAATTCTACCAAATGAACCAGAACTGACACTTTCCATGGCCACAATTTGCAATATTCTGACCCAGATTCAGCCAAACCTGACATTTACATCCAGCCCACATACTGTACCACATGTAATGATAACCATGAAATTACAGATATACCAAAAACTACCCTACGTTGCACCACTGTGGATTGTTATTCGTACCCTGGACTTTCTCACATCCATATTGTTTATACGGCCCACTTGCTGAATAAAATTGTGACATTATGGCATATTTGCTAGATGTGGTTCACAAGCAGGCCACAGGTCAGCTACAGGTCAGATAAGATTTAATATAAAAAACTATAACTTTACCCTAAATAGGCCACATACTATATTTTACTCAATGACAATGGCAAGTAAATCATGTATCAACAAAATAACAATAACTAATTAAAACAAACAAACACAAAATAGCTTCGCAAGAAACACTTAATAAAATAATAATAAATAAATAATTTATCAACAATGTTTAGACATTCAGTAAAGAGAAATGGAAAATAGCCTTCTTATGTTTAAAACACATTCTGGAAGTGGACAGAGATGCAAGTTTGACACTTGCTTGGAACATCATACTTCAACTATCCTTTCTGATTCCATCCAGGCCTATAAGGTTAACAGAGCATGCTGTGCCTTTTGTTAAACATGTAAATATTTTCTGTAGCTTCTGAAGGGCATTACTAAGTGACTTGATATGATTTATGAACAAAATAACAAAATATATTAAAACAACAAGTATTCATATGTTTACATACCCTTGTTTTGGCTCTGTATTGTATTTACAAGCACATATATTGAAATATATAATTCGAAGTTATCAAAGGAGAATGATATGAATTAGTTAATATCCACTGCCTATGTTTAGATAAATAACATCCATGAATCTATTTCAGACTAAGATTAAGAGAGGCTTATCACTAAAACACACAAGACTTATTGATTTTATTGTTAAAAAAACATCACAGAAAGGTCTTGGTCAGAAAAAGACTTGTCTAAAAATTAATTAAATTGTAATGTCAGTGGCAAAAAAGCCACTGCTGAGCAGCAAACATGTGTTTGAATCTACTGGAGTCTCAAGATCCTCTTCATACAGACTGGCAGTGGTGTGTAAAGCTGTGTTTTATCTACTGCACAGTGCCTGTAGTAACACATGAAGACTTGTTTTTAAATTCAGTGTTTTATTCACTGACGAATGTCACACTACAATGGATGATCCAGATGGGTGGGTTTCTAATAACTGGTGAATGGCGACCCTATTCCAATTAGACTGCAACATCAGCAAGGAGGTGGTGGGTGATGATTTGGGCTGGAATATTGGGAAGTGTGATGCAAGGTCATTTAGGGTGTAAATTACTTTTGCAAGATATGTTTAGCTTATAATTGAGCATTTTCTGCTGTGGTATAAAGTGAAGAATAGTGCCCTCTGAAATAAAAGGAATTTCATGCAGAACAACACACTCTTATGCTTATCTAATTTTATGCTGCAAACATACCATGGTGGTAAACAGTTAAACATGCGTTTCTGTGCAGGTTTCTCTTTGTGAGGTTTGGTTAGCAGTAGCTAAAACACCATGGTACGTTTGCAGCATGAGATAGTGTGTTGTTCTGCATAAAATTCCTTTTATTTACACCCTAAAATGACCTTGTTTGATGACATGAATGCATGTAACACTTACCAGTTATTACATCTTTTATATGCAGTCCATGGAAAGCTGTTTTGCCAGTTATGCCACGCCAGTTGAGCTGTTTGGCAAGGGTGTTGGTAAAACAGTGCTTCATAATTCGCCAAACACTATCCTTAATCTCAACTCATCCAATAACACTGAAGGAAGTAATCTGAAAAAATAAAATTGAAAAACTATGGATACCTAAACCAACACCTCACTCATAACCCAGTTCTAATAAAAGGTATTTTTTAACTTTTCCCCAAGTTGGAATTTAGAATGGTATTTTAGAATGGACATCAACATTACTCTTGAGTGCTTTTACTCCACCATTTTGTAAAAGAAATTAGTAAAAATGTAGTACAATTGTCTATAGCTAAAGACAGGAAATCAAATACATAAAATGGCATGAGGGTGAACAGGTTATGAATTTTATATTTGGGTGACCTAGTAAATTGTTCAAAATAGTGTGCATCCGTCAGTGAGAATAGAATTGCTGCTGTCCAACATACAACTTAAATGGCTGGAAATTCTAATAAACTAACCTATTATTTTATGTGGTAAGGCAATGTTATTACCATTTTGTTTTTGAGGTCTTCCTCTTCTCTGAATTGTTTTTCCAAAGCAAGGAGGGCAGTCATCTTTGAGCGGCAGCACTTCTTTTATTGAGGGGATCCTGCCCCTGGTCAGGTTGGCATGTTTTTTGCAGATTCATCTGAATCAGTTTTAGTTGTTCCAAAATCATTTCTTGATTTGTAAGAAGTTTGTGCAGCAGAGCTGAAAAATGACATTGAACATACAGTTTAAGAAAAATCACACTACTAATCATTTGAACTGGAAAAACAATTATTATGGATGCTTCAGATTAATATATATATGCACAAAGTCCATAAATTACTTACAAGCCAGACCATTTAAAATAGTTGTTCCTGAGTGTCTCTGACTTTCATCTAGTTGATGAGGTTGAGGACAAGTCACAGACCATCTTGGTTCAGGACTTCTTGATTGTCTAGGCTCAGGACTTGTACGAGACTGTCTGAGATCCAGGCTTGTCCTTTGTTCTTGTGGTTCAGGCCGTTGAACTTTTCTCCTTACTGCAGACTGTATATCAAAGTTCTGTAATCTTATTTTTGGGGCTAAAGGCAATGTCTTTTTTTGTTTGACAGCAACTTCCTCCTCACTCTCACTTTCAAAGCGAATGTTTGGTCTTGTAATGGGAAACAGAAATCAAACCAAAATTGATTTCAGTTAATTAAAAGTACTATTTTTTAGACCAGGGCTTCTCAAAGTCCGGACCCGGAGGGAATTTAATCCGGACCCGCTTGATTTTCACGTGGTGCAGCTCATTTTCATACGACCTGGTAGCACAGACGTAACGTGTCAACCAGGAATTAATGCGCTGTTTGACACATTTTCAGAAGGAAACTTTTCAGACGTACTGTAATAAGACGTAATAAGCAGAGGTGCGCTAATCAACGTCAACAAGATGCGCACACCACAAGAAATACTTCAGAATAAGGTCAAATCATGAAAAAAGCAGTACGTTTTAAATTCTGTTAGTGGTTGAGTTGGATGTTGTAGTTAATGTTAAGTTAAATGATAGATAAAATTTTTTTTTAATAAACATCTCTGTGTGTTAATGTATTAGTGCTAATGCAAATTCATTTACTTGTCCTTTAATATTTTACTGGGACAAAATAAACATGCCAAGTTTTGTTTATAGTATATATCCAAAACCCATGTGCTATAAATAATAAATTCATGACTATTAATGTGTACTGTTATCATTCAGCCTGGATAACTAGGTTTATAAAGTTTGTCTGTTGTCTTTAATTATTTAAAGACAACAGCTTGTTCTTATATTACATATACATGTATGTTTAGTCAGTTGTCTTACTGAAGTTTAGTGTATGTTTACAAAATTGTATTACAGGAGTAGACTGTGTTACATGCCTGTGCGTGTGGCATGTAGGTGTAGAGGCGTGGATGCTGGTGGCGGTGTGCACGCATGCTCTTTCTCTTTCTCTCTCTTGCTCTCCCTTTCTTGCAGGTGGCCCCGCCCTTCCGGTGTGTGTGTGTGTGTGTTTGTGTGAAAAAAAATAAAAGAAGAAAAAGACAAAGTTGGTTGTCGCTTAAGATTTTATTAATTTACGTAATAAAGTGCGGGCTTGTCCGGGATGAACCCGGGACCTCTCGCACCCCAAGCAAGAATCATGCCTAGACGAGCCCCCACTTTATTACGTCCCCAGGTCTAGGGTCCCAGGGCGTAATAAATTAATAAAATCTTAAACGACAACCAACTTTGTCTTTTTCTTCTTTTATTTTTTTTATATTAAGACTTTATTGTTTATTACGCCCTGGGACCCTAGACCTGGGGACGTAATAAAGTGGGGGCTCGTCCATAGTGAGTAAGAAAGTGGGGTGGCTCATTAATAAAGTGAGGGCTCGGCGATTGCGAGTAATAAAGTAGTTTGTTTGGCTGCCTTCTTTAGTTGCTTGTACAGTTGGTACATAAAAAAATGGATTTTGATCTAATTGCCTTTACGCTATCTCCTAGCACGGAACAGTTTAATCGCTGTCGTAAAAGACGATTTATTTAAAATAGCAGATTTTTTGGGAGTTTTTTGAAAACGGAGGTGAAAAAATTGTTATATAAACAATTGGTTAAACAGCAGATTCTGCCTGAGGAGTCTAGGAGGGATGCTGATGAAAGAAGCTCTTCAACGCCGACGGAAGTCGACGTGAAGCCACCATCTACGCCACACTCACCCACGGCTTCCAGGTACCAATTAACTGCACCACCTCCCACGTCATTATTAGCAAATTCGGACCAACTATTAAATTTAAAAGCAAAAGAAATAGAATTGGAAATTAAACGAGAAGAAACTAAGGCAAAAAAACTTCGTTTAAGGGAGCTAGAGCTTGAGATGGGGAGAGAACGTTTTCAGCGAGATCACAGCCGGCTTCACCGAGCTGAGAGCGCGTTGGAGAGTTCCCCTGCTTCTCCGTCGTTTGCTCAGTTACCTACAGGGCCTGCGCCGGTCTCTTCTAGTGTCGTTTCTGCCCCAGTAACTATTTTTTTGCCTAATTTTGACGTGAGCAAACATATTAATTTAGTCCCTCCGTTTAGAGAAACCGAAGTGGATAGCTATTTTATAGCCTTTGAACGTGTTGCAGCTACTTTGCAGTGGCCAAGAGCGATGTGGGCTCTACTTTTACAGTGTAAGCTAACCAACAAAGCGCAAGACGTTTGTTCAGCGTTGCCAATAGAACAAAGTATAGATTATGACGTGGTTAAACAAACTGTTCTCCGTGCTTATGAGTTAGTGCCGGAGGTGTATAGACAAAAATTTAGAGCCCACAAGAAGACAGACAAACAAACTTTTGTTGAGTTCGCCAGAGAAAAGCAAGCTCTTTTTGAAAAGTGGTGTGCGGCAAATAAAACTACTACCTTTGAAGCCTTAAAAGAGTTAATCTTACTAGAAGACTTTAAGAACTGTATATTTGAAAATATAGTCATTCACTTAAACGAACAGAAAGTCACGTCTCTGTCAGCAGCCGCTGTGCGAACAGTTTTTACTCCTACGTTGAGAACTGATAAATTTGCTGTCTGTGGGGTTGATGGGCAGGTGAAACCTTCAGCTGGTATTGTGAGACCAGCAAGGGGAGGCGTTTTTAGAAGTTCTCAGTATCGCACAGGGGGAGGTAGAGTCTGTTTTTATTGCCTCAGTGAAGATCATCTTATTTCAGACTGCGAAGCCTGGAAAAAGAAAAAAAATGCATCAGCGAAATCTAAGACTGTAGGTTTTATTAAAAGACAAACAGAACGTGTTTTACCTGATCCAACAATAGCAGCATATAAACCCTTCATGTTGCAGGGATCGGTGGCAGACAGCGCAGAAGGCATTCCCAGGTCAGTGTCTGTTCTGCGAGATACAGGTGCAGCCCAAAGCCTGATGTTAGCTGGCACACTAACTTTGTCTCAGAAAACCTACACAGGAGCTGATGTAATTTTGCGGGGCATAGGAGCAGGCTGTGTTAAAGTTCCGCTCCAAATTGTCTACCTTCAAACTGACATCGGAAAGGGTAAAGTGTGTGTTGGAATTTGTGCTGAACTCCCTGTTGACGGAGTAGAGATTATTTTAGGAAATGACCTAGCGGTTGGTGTTGTTTTTCCACAACCAATTGTTGTAGATACCCCCATAACAGATGTGAAAAGTGACCTCGCTTCTCAATTTCCTATTGTATTTTCATCATGTGTAGTTACACGTGCACAGGCACGAAAATTTGGTGATGTAGTGGATTTGTCTGATTCCTTTCTGCAATCTACACCTATGACGGGAAAACTGTGTGTTGAACCAATTTTACCTAACCATGACGTTTTACCATTACAGATGGGACGCTCGCAATTAGCGGCGGCGCAGAAGGCTGGTCCATTATTGGCTACATGTTTTGCGACTATTTTAATCTGTGCAACTGTGCTGATCTGTGTTGGTGCCTCATTCTTCGTAACAAAATTGGATTTGTTAAAAGGTTATTGGCAGGTGCCACTTACGCAGCGTGCTTTGGATATCTCTGCGTTCGTAACGCCAGATAATTTCTTGCAGTATACTGTTATGGCCTTTGATATGCGAAATGCTCCAGCTACCTTCCAAAGGTTAATGTACAAAGTTTTATCTGGCGTGAAAAATTGCGAAGCATATCTTTATTATGTTGTTGGGCATCCTTAGCTGTATTTCTATGTTAGTCAAAATAGGATTTTTACTTTTATGGGTGGGGGTGTTACATGCATGTGCGTGTGGCATGTAGGTGTAGAGGCGCGGATGCTGGTGGCGGCATGCACGCGCGCTCTTTCTCTCTCTCGCTCTCCCTTTCTTGTAGGTGGCCCTGCCCTGATTGGGACGTGCGCTGACGTGCGCCAGGATTGGCCGTCTTTGGACCTGCGCGTCTTCTTAAGGTCGCGGACGAAAACCGGAAGCGCGCGCAGTGGTGTTTGTTTGGAATGTTGGCTTGTGCTTGTTTGTGTTGTGAATAGAGAACTGTTGGGTCGCGCCTGTGTTGTGAGCGTGTGTGGTGTTTGTTTTGTTCTCTTGTGTTTATGTTACTTGTTAAGTGTTTGTAAATATTGTAAATAGTTGTTTTTGTTTGTATATACATTTTCTTTTATGGAAGCAGTAGGGGTTGGGTGCCATTTTTAGTTAGACCCGTTTTCTCCTGTTTTTAAATGTTTAGTTAGGGAGATAGTTTAGCCCTGTGTTTTTGGTTTAGTTTTCTTTGAAGTTTAGTTAGTTCCTGGGAGGAGATAGGGCAGGGTTTTTGTTTATTGTTTTGGCCTTGGCCCAACCCTGAAGCCTAGAGCTTCCGGTGTGTGTGTGTGTGTGTGTGTGTGTGTGTGTGTGAAAAAAAATAAAAGAAGAAAAAAAACTAAGTTGGTTGTCGTTTAAGATTTTATTAATTTACGCCCTGGGACCCTAGACCTGGGGACGTAATAACTGTAAGAGGAGGATGTTTACCAGAATAAAAGACTCAAGCAAGCACAACTATTTCAGCAAGATTTGACTTGTATACTAAATATATTCAAAATGGCAATGCTTTTAAACATCTATATCAATAATGAGCTTAAGTAATGAAATTGTGTTTTGTTTAATAAGCAAGTTTTGCTTTGGTACTGAAATTGGTAGCCGTGGAATTTTACTGGTATTGGAACCAACTACTGAAAATTTGGTATCGTGACGACACTAGTTCTGGACCTTTGACATTCATGTGAATTCGGATTTGGACCTTTGAATGTAGACTTTGAGAAGCCCTGCTTTAGATAGTAATTCTGGGCAGATGTATTGCACTTACAGGCGTTTTCGCTTTTTCTTTGGATTGTCATCCTTGTCTTCCTCTGCTTTTTGAAGATCAGTGTGTGCTTCAGCTTCAGGAAGTTTAAGTCGAGCACTTTTGTAGTTTGCTGTAAAATAGAAAAATCTCATAAGATGATTGGTAAAACCACTAAATCATGAAAGTAAATGTGATATGCATATCAGCTGTATATAAAATTCAAACACGAAATGCATCCCATGTGTGTCCAGGCTGCTCCTGGCTCCGTATGGCCTTCACTAATTCGTCAGGTTTATAGTGAGCTGGCCATTGACAAATTTCATCTGCAACCCACAGTGCTGGCACAACTTCAACTTCTTGGGATTCCAGAAACTCCACAATGTGAAACATGGTTTAGAAAACTAATCTATGTCCTCATCATTTAAAGATTGAAACAACTGGTGGACTCTTTTAACAGCCTTTTTTTTTAAAATTACTTCGAGTAATGTTCCAATTTTCCATCTCCATGACACACACTAGCAATTACTCTTCAAAAATTAATGTAACAAGTCAATAGCCAGGTATTCTAAAATAACTTCAGAGATGTTAGATTCCCCAAAACATACCAAAATGCACAAGACCCCAATATTATTTTTATTCTTGGTGATTTTAAATGTTTAATACATGGACTAACAAAGTTTTTTTTTTTTTTTTTTAAACAATCTACATTTATTACCAGTTTGTAAGCATTTCATGTCAATTATGTTCACCCCAAATGATAAAATACTGTAGTACACTAATGTATTATCTACTACAAGCTGTAGTAACATTACTAATAATAATAATAGATGTTGTGTTTTGGATTTTCCTTATGAAAAACAAGTTTATTAAAATGAGATATTTCTATACTTATTTTTTAAAAAAAAAGGAAAGTATACTCTTATAAACTAGAAATTAGTACACTACTAGTACATTGATACTAGAATACTTTTTTAAAAAGTTTACATTTACAATTACTTGACCTTTACTTAGGTATACTTATAAAAATGAACTTCAAGTATACTCTTTTTGTCCTATTAGTAAATAATACGATATGCAGCTGTTAGAGTATTGTTTTAAACGGCACCATAGTATGTAATAATAATATTCTGGTGGAATTATGAAATGGTACACATTAAAACATGAAATTGTGAAAGGTAAAAATCCCATCCAGAGAAGGAACAGCTCCAGCTGGATTCTGCTTTATTCAATTCAATTCAATTTTATTTGTATAGCGCTTTTAGCAATTTTCATTGCCGCAAAGCAGCTTTACACAGTAAAAAAAAATTATTTAAGTTTGTATGAAATGTGAATTTGTATGATTTAAAATGGTCAGTTTGTCCCTGGTGAGCAAGCCGAGGGCAACAGTGGCAAGGAAAAACTCCCTGAGATGGTAATAGGAAGACACCTTGAGAGGAACCAGACTCAACAGGGAACCCATCCTCATTTGGGTGAAACAGAAAGCAGTAAATGATTTGCATTTATACAGTGTGTAGGGTGGAAGGCAGTTCAGTTATAATAGCTGATGTTAATTGATGTTAATATGGAGTCCAGGTAGTTATTGAAGACCCAGGTAGACTTGTAAGAAGTTCCAGTCATGAACTATCGAACTGTCAAGTCCCCAGAAAAACAGTTGCCAACACCAGTCAAGGCCAGAACCGTCTTCTAGGTAGAGAGAACCATCCCCAGACACCAGACGCATCCCGGAGAGACACACGGGGCATCCATGTGACGAGATCCTCAGCCAGAAGCGGGGCACCAGGATGGGTCAGACAGGTCCGGAGGGCAGAGGGAGTCTGGATCACTGGCAGCTCAGGAACGACATGTGTAGCTCGACAGAGAGAGAGAAAGAGTGAAAGGGGGAGACAGGAGGAGAGAAGAAAGAGAAAGAGGGGGGGAAGAGAAGAAGAGGAGAGATGGCAGTTAGGTATGGTCACAGTCACACAATGTATAATGTGAATGTATATTAACTGTAGAGTGCAAGCAGAGACTCCGGCAGGACTAACTATGACAGCATAACTAAAAGGGAGAGCCAGAAGGAAACACAAACATAAGGGGGAACTGAGATGAAAAGCAAACAATCACCTCACCGTCAGCAAACCTGAGTGATCAATGAGAGTGAGGAAGACAGCATCCAAACATACCAGTTCACCATAATACTCCACGTCCATGAGACCCCCAGATCTGCTCCTTTACCTATGGCAAATCTATTTATAAAAATGCTTGGCCAAATAAATAGGTTTTTAGCCTGGACTTAAACACTGAGACTGTGTCTGAGTCCCGAACACTATTTGGAAGACTATTCCATAATTTTGGGGCTTTGTAAGAAAAAGCTCTGCCCCCAGCTGTCTTTTTCATAATACGCGGTACTGACAAGCAGCCTGCATCCTTTGATCGAAGTAGGCGTGACCGGATCGTAAGACACTAGCAGTTCGCTCAGGTACTGCGGCGCGAGACCATTTAATGCTTTATATGTCAAGAGTAGTATTTTAAAATCAATGTGAAATTTCACAGGGAGCCAATGGAGTGAAGATAAGATAGGGGTGATGTGCTCATATCTTCTGGTTCTAGTGAGGACTCTCGCTGCTGCATTCTGGACTAGCTGAAGCTTATTTATGCGTCTAGCTGAACAACCAGACAGTAAGGCATTACAATAGTCCAACCTAGAGGTGATAAAAGCATGAACTAGTTTTTCTGCGTCGTTTAGCGACAATAAATGTCTTATCCTGGCAATATTTCTAAGGTGAAAGAATGCTATCCTGGTAATATTATCTACATTCCAGCCTTCCAAATGAAAGGCTGGAATCAATGATCACACCAAGGTCTTTCACTGTTGCATTTAATGGAACAGAAAGGCCATCTAAAGTTACGGTGTGATCTAAAATTTTACTCCTAGCTGTATGCGGTCCTATGACTAGAACTTCTGTCTTATCCGGATTTAGCAGAAGAAAGTTAATTAGCATCCAATTTCTTATGTCCTGCACACATTGCTCAACTTTAGTAAGCTGTTTTTTCTCATCAGGTTTTGCTGAGACATATAACTGTGTATCTTCAGCATAACAATGAAAACTAATACCATGCTTACGGATTATGTTGCCCGGGGGAAGCATGCAAAGGGAAAAAAGCAGTGGACCTAAAACTGAACCCTGCGGAACGCCAAACTCCACTAGAGAACATGCAGAATAATCACCATTTAAGTCTACATACTGATAACGATGGGTCAGATAGGATCTGAGCCAGGAGAGGGCTGTACCCTTAATTCCCACTACATTTTCTAATCTGTGAAGAAGAATAGCGTGATCAACGGTGTCAAAAGCTGCACTGAGGTCAAGTAATACAAGCATAGTTACACAACCCTGATTAGAGGCCAATAGAATGTCATTTACTACTTTAACGAGCGCTGTCTCTGTACTGTGATGAGGCCTAAATCCTGACTGAGACAGTTCATGTATGCCATTTCTATGTATATATGAGCATAGCTGCTCCGCTACTATCTTTTTCAGAATCTTAAAAATAAAGGGGAGGTTTGATATTGGCCTGTAACTGGACAGCTGACAGGGGTCGAGGTCAGGTTTCTTAATAATCGGTTTATTAACTGCTAATTTAAAAGATTTTGGAACATAACCAATGCTGAGTGAAGAATTAATTATCCTCAACAGGGGTTCTGTTATTGCTCGTACTATCTGTTTAAGAAAATGTGTCGGTACAGGATCTAATATACAGGTTGATGAATTTGAAGAAGAGATGAGTGAAATTAGTTCATTCTCTTCAAGGGGAGTAAAGTATTCTAGGTTCTGATCTGACATGGCTAGATTAACATCTGCATCAATTACATTGTTCGGTTTCAAAACCTCAATTTTATGCCTAATATTTACAATTTTATTATTAAAAAAGTTCATGAAGTCCTCACTATTGCATGATGTTGTTGTGGAGATTTCTGCAGTGGTCTTATTTCTGGTTAATTTGGCTACAGCATTAAATAAGAATCTAGGATTATTTTTGTTATTTTCTATAAGAGCTTTATGATGGCTGGAGCTACACATCCTGCTCCTGTGCTTCCAGTGACCCAGACCCCATCTGCCCTCTGCACCTACTGACTCCCTGTGCTGAACTGGACTTCATGTTAATTTAAATAACTTCCGTTTCTATTGAACTTTCACCTGCACAACACACACGATATTATTTCTATCCGTTATTACCCAGATGAGGATGGGTTTCCCTGTTGAGTCTGGTTCCTCTCAAGGTTTCTTCCTATTGCCATCTCAGGGAGTTTTTCCTTGCCACTGTCGCCGTCACTCTTGGCTTGCTCATCAGAGACATTTCATTCATCATTCATTTATCTAATTATTATCTAGACACATTTTTCTCACACATACACACTTCCAAATATTTTCTTTTCTTTTCTTTAAAAAAAAAAAACTTGATTTTTTTGTGAAGCTGCTTTGAGACAATGACCATTGTTAAAAGCGCTATATAAATAAAATTGAATTGAATTGAATTGAATAAAAAGATAAACAAGCTGTGGCAGTTCGTCTATTTCAGATTGGGAAGCACTGATTGTATTTTTAACCGGAATTTCTACTATTAGAAAAGCTGAGATTGTACTTAGAGTAATAGAAGCATAGCCTACCATCTCAAAGCTCTATGTAATTCTGGCCAGAGGTTTATTATTATTACTATATCTCTGTTAACAGACATTTAAGCGTTTGTCATCTAACTCCGTAATAAGCACTGTTTGCCGCCTTCGAGAGTGACTGCGAACGTTTTTCACAGCCCCCAACGTTAGTACCACCTCAAGGGCGAGGTAATATGAACTTATATCAGCAGCAGGTACGTATATAAAAAGTTAGTGTTACGGATAGTTACCAAATGGCATATACCTAGCAAGCTCCATTCGGGTAAACTATTAGCAAAAACATTTTACTTAAACATTTTTACCTGCTAGAGCTTTGCTGCTGAACTGTTAAATATTTCTCCCTAAACAACATAAACTAATGTGCATACTAGCTGCACTAAGCTGAATGACAATAATAATATTATTTAGGCAGACATACAAGTTTTTTGAAAGCTTAACTTTGCACAGCCTTCCGCCAACACCATCAGTCCGCTCACCGAGCGCGCCTCTTCGCTTTCTTCAAACTGGCAAAATTCGAATTTAAAGGTCCAGCCTAAACGCAGGCCACAGATTGAACTACCGGTATTGGCCAGATTTATACAAATATATACACTATCATAACGAAGGTAAAGCATTAGCTTTTACAAAACTGTCACTTGAAATGCAGCATGATAAAAAAATTATTTAAACATGAATAATAAAAAGATATAATCCCCCGGCCCCATGTTTATGTGTAGCACCACAGCCCTGTAAACTGAATCACTCAATCACAATTTTATCTACATTTTATGACATTATTTAGCCAAATATAAGGCAAAGTGTTGTGTGTGTGGGAAAAAATTTGGTGAAGACAGATTGTGCTATTGCTTGTGCAACCCCCAGAAAAACAATGCATTACAGTCTTGCATTTTACAAATAATGAGATAATCCTAAAACAAAGTATGTGAAGGGCCTGCACTTCAAAATACAGAGCACCCAAATGACACAGCTTGTTCCATGTGCTATTTCACAATGGCTTGAATTTCAGTCTGACCTGTAGTCTGCATCATTGTTTCCTGTTTTTCTCACCATGCTTGAAAAATAGAGACAAATTATGAATCCTAACTAAAATTAAACACAGGGCAGCCTGAATGTAACACATATGAAACATCCAGGACTTCACTCATACTGCCCAAAACTGTTTTCTGTCCTACCCTCCGAAAAGCCTTTGAGGTGCTTTTAGACCACTACCAGCAATTTTTTCCCCAGAGCTGTCTCTTTATTGAAGTCTGCCCCTCTCTGATCATACTGCCTTTGCTATACCTGGCTATACCTTTGTGTTTTTGCACCACTGATTGCTTCAGTGCTCTACTGAACTGTCTACATGCACACTTGCACTACCAGACCATTTGAATGGCGTTCATTACAGTACGAACTGTTTACAATGCATTTTTGCACTCTGGAACTAAATATTGCCATATCTTGCTATTGCGCACCTTGTTACTTGGACACCTTCTGTCTAGAATTTATTTGCACTATTCTATATCCATTGCACTACTGCTCACTTAATTATAACTTATTATTGTATAAATCAATCTGTAAATTTTTGTTTATAGTAATTCTGTATATTCAATTTAATTAAATTTTATTTATATAGCGCTTTTAACAATGGTCATTGTCTCAAAGCAGCTTCACAAAAATTAAGAAATTAAGAAAATTAAGAAAATAAATGTAATAATTAAAAAAATTATATATATATATATATATATATATATATATATATATATATGATAAAATAATATTAATAATAAACTAATAATAATAAACTGTGTTTGTGTGAGAAAAATGTGTCTAGATAATAATGAGATGAATGAATGAAATTTCTCTGATGAGCAAGCCAAGGGTGACGGCGACAGTGGCAAGGAAAAACTCCCTGAGATGGCAATAGGAAGAAACCTTGAGAGGAACCAGACTCAACAGGGAACCCATCCTCATTTGGGTGATAACAGATAGAGATGATATAACACCATGTGTGTTATGCAGCTGAAAGTACAATATAACAGAAATTCTTTAAATTAACATGAAGTCCAGTTCAACATAGGGACGAGTCAGTAGGTGCAGAGGGCAGATGGGGTCTGGATCACTGGGAGCACAGGAGCAGGATGTGTAGCTCTAACCATAAAAAGGCTGAATTCAGCTGGAGCTGGTCCTTCTCTGGATGCCTCAGGATGCTCGCAGGGTTGGCCTTTGTCTACTGAAGCTGGTAAAATCTCCAGATGCCTCGGGATGGGTAGAAAAGTACAGAACAGATGGTGAGAATTAGCATAGTTGCCATTCAGGATACTGTAGATGTACTGAAGTATGAAGTTATGGAATGAGTTATGCGTATGCCAGATTAAAGAGATGCGTCTTGAGTCTACTTTTAAACTGAGAAACTGTGTCTGAGCCCCGAACACTGTCTGGAAGGCTATTCCAAAGCTTTGGAGCTAAATATAAAAATGCCCTACCCCCTTTTGTAGATTTTGAAATTCTGGGAATTACAAGTCGTCCAGAGTTTTGTGATCTTAAGGAGCGTGGTGGATTATAGCGTATCAGAAGACTGGTTAGGTATGTGGGAGCTAAACCATTTAAAGGCTTGTATGTAAGTAATACTATTTTGTACTTAATTCTAAACTGAACAGGTAGCCAGTGCAATATTGGGGTTATATGATCATATTTTCTGGATCTAGTTAGAACCCTGGCGGCTGCATTTTGGACTAACTGTAGCTTGTTTATTGAGGATGCAGGACAACCACCTAGTAATGCATTACAATAGTCCAGTCTGGAGGTCATGAATGCATGAACTAGCTTTTCTGCATCAGATACGGATAAGATGCTCCTAAGTTTGGCAATATTTCTAAGATGGAAAAAGGCTGTTTTTGTGATACTGGAAATATGATTTTTAAAGGACAAGTTACTGTCTAATATTACGCCCAGGTCTTTTACTGGTGAGCTAGTAGTAACATCCTTCTAAACGCAGGCTGAATTGTGAAAGCTGTTGTGTGCTGGTTTTTGGGCCGATGAGTAATATCTCTGTCTTGTCTGAGGTTAGTAAAAAAAAGTTATTGGTCATCCTACCTTTATGTCCTGGACACGGTTAATATAGACAATTTAGGTATTTCGTCTGGTTTTGTTGAGATGTATAATTGGGTATCGTCAGCATAACAATGGAAACTAATCCCATGTCTTCTAATGATGTTACCCAAGGGAAGCATGTATATTGAGAACAGCAGAGGTCCTAAAACTGACCCTTGTGGGACCCCATATTTCACTGGCATTACACCAGACAGTTCTCCATTTAGATCTACAAAATGGTATTGATCAGACAGGTATGATCTAAACCATTTTAATGCCTGTCCCTGAATACCTATGTGATTTTGTAAGCGATCTACAGTATGAGAATATTATGATCTATAGTGTCGAATGCAGCACTAATATTATGTTCACAGCACCCATCTGTAAATTACTTCCATAACACTAATTATGCAACCGCTGTATATCCTGCACTTGCTGCGATTGCACTTCTGGTTAGACCAAACTGCATTTTGTTTTACATGTTTAATGACAATAAAGTTGAATCAAATCTAATCTAATTCAGCCCTTATTAATATGGATAATTACCCTGTACCAAAAGGGTTCACATTTTGCACACACTTTTATCCAATGTGAACTACAAATTAGGTGAACAGTATTCAAACAATAGGTCAACAATACGTAAGTGCAATAAAACTAGTATAATTTAGCCTAAACAAGTGTTTTATAGAATAGATAAAAAGATTTAAAAAAGAAATGGGTCAGGTGTGCTTTTAGTTAATTGTTAAATATGGCTACAGAATCTGCTGATCCCAATGTTTTGGATAAATCTGACCGGGTAATACTGGCAACATGATCCGTGAAGCTGATTCAATTGGATGCATATTACCTTAATGCTGTAATAAAAAAATTATATAAACATTCTGGACATATTTGCTATTTCAAAATTTCTAATCATATGCCATACATCTTGCTAGTGTCAAAAGTCATTGCAAGAAGTGTCTGTCATCCATTCAATGAGATTTGGCCCATACCAATTGATGCCTATGTTAGGCTTACACCATAAGTAATCACAGTGCTCACTAATTGAAAATTTTGCCTAAATTTATAGCATATCTGTCATGTGGGCTATGGTAGGTTTAACCCCTTTAATTATCAAATGATCACTGTACTGTATCTTTACCAAAAGTGTCATATTTTATGTTTTAAGAAAATATTTCCATATTTGCCATATCTTACCCCAGCCACCTTACTTCACTGTCTTTAGCGAAAGATACTCTCCGAATCTTATCTAAAACTGGCCCACTTATGCTTTGTCTGGGAAATGTTTTAAGCGATTCCGCTCACTGAGGGCCAACACAGAGAGACTGAGGAGAAGCTTCTTTACATTTACATTTAGGCATTTGGCAGACGCTCTTATCCAGAGCGACTTACAAAAAGTGCTTTAATGTTTACATAATTAGATACATACTTACACTGGGTTCTTTCCGCAGGCAATAAAGTCTCTCAATCATCACACCACCACACAAGACTAATACCATCTTTTTGAAACTCCACGGCACAGATCACTTTAAATAAGACACTTTACAAAGTCACTTTTTATGCATACTTGCCTGCACACCACAGCCATTTAAATATTCTAAAACTGTTGACAAATTTCTATTTTCTTTTCTATACTTTTATACTTGGTATATATATATATTGCTTTTTATATAGATATCTTGTTCTTATTTGTAAAGTTTATTTTACTATTACTTTGTACAGTACATTTGCACTAGTTAATCTTATTTTCTAACGTATTTCTCTTATTACAGTATATTTTACTTTGTACAGCATATTTTACTAGTTAATTTTATTTTTAAAGTATTGCCTTTATTTCTTATTTTACTTTGTACAGCATATTTTACTAGTCAATTTTATTTTTTTAAAGTATTTTTTTCATTCCTATTATTTCTTATGTATAAGCTTTTACTATTCTTTTCCTTTAAGGTCACTAGCAGTCGTATAAGCATTTCACTGCATATTGTACTGTGTATGACTGTGTATGTGACAAATAAAATTTTAATTTGAATTTGAATTTTGTCCAGTGTTACAAAACTACCACAAAACCAGCCAATCACAGACATCCACACACTACTTCTGATTGGCTGGTCCTTCTCTATCAGCTGGCAATATCGACCGCAAAACGCGCACTATAATTTGTAAAGTGATTTTAAAATGGTTATTGTCTTAAAGCAGCCTTACAAAAATAAATAATGATTTTAAGAAATTAAAATCATATTATTGTACATAATAAGAATACAAATGAAAAGTAAGTATATAGGGAAAGCATTACAAATAAAGTTGTATTTATTTATAAATATTATAAACAATTATAGTATTTATTTTTTATTCAATACAGTATTAGTATATACCAGTTTTGTTTGTTCACTGTGTTTTTATTTACTTATCTAATTATCCATATAGCTCATTGTTAGACTACATTGACTAAAATTCAAATCGGTCGCTGTGATGACTTTGAGATTTCTTCAGACCCTACTGGGAAGAGAGTGGCTGATTTTGATTGGCCTATCCTAAAATTAGTTGCTAATTGGTATCCTATATACAAGACTCTGTGGGGGTTAATTGGGGTAAGGCTCTGTGGAGAAGGAGTCTCAGGAGTGGTTCTGTTGTGTAACATGTTTCCTTTTTGCCGACTCTTTAATTTTGCGTATCTCTTGTGCATTTCATAACATGTAGATTAAGTTTTGGTTGTGTTTGTTTGTTTATTTATCCCTAGACTTTATTATGTTTATCATTTTAAACGTTGAACTCGTGCAACTAAATAAATAATCTTTATTGATTATATCTTTTGTTTTGACCCCTCTTTTGTGTTGCGACCTTAAACGAGCGCGTTGTAACATAAAATTGGGCGCTCGTCCGGATACTACATGTGTAAGTAAATGCATAGAGATTTTGTGTGTTTAGCTGTGTAAATGAGACTTCAGTAGTTAAAGTGTCCTCGGCTGGATTTATAATCCTTCCATCGAGACACTGTTATTTTAGCTTGTTATTTTTCCTTTATTTTTGAAAGTTATTCTGGACGGAGGTTTTAAATCTCTGTCGGGGGTACGCTTCGGGCTTTTGGTTTAAGATGCCAATTGTCTTCGAGTTCAGCATTTAAACGCCGCCTCGAGTCTGATACGCCTTTGAAGACTAGGTAGGTTTAGTTTTGTTTGTAGTCATTGGAGTCTCTCATTTTTTTAAGGTAAAACTTTGTCGTTTTCCGTACATGTGTGATTTGTGATGCCTACTAGATATCAAGATAATTTGACAAATGACTTGCGATAAGTCTTTATTTATCTTGTAACAGTAAGGTCTCTTTTTAAGCGTGTTTGTTGTGATGGTCCCTGGCGAAGGGATTTTGATGGGATTTTCTATTTTTTACGCTCTGGTTACATGTTTGCTTACGCTGATGTGTGTTTGTTCTGCTGTCCCTTCTAGTAGGTATGTCGTCGTCCGCAGTAGTCAAGGATTTCTTTGCATTTCCTTCAGAAATATTATTGGAGAGGTGCACGAAGGAAGAGCTTTTGCAGACTGCCGCACAATTCAATGTGGAGGTAACGAGCAGTGATAAGAAGCTCAAGGAAACGCTGATAAAAGTTGTGAAGAGCGCACTTTTTGAGCGAGGCGTTTTAGATGTAAGAGCTCACCTGAGGAGTGTTTATCCTCCCCTCCTGGTGATGACGATCAAATTGCAAAGTTTGTCTTTACAAGAGAAGCAGTTGTGTATTGATGTGGAAAAACTTTGTGCTGAACGTGATGTTTGTGCTTTAAAAGAAAAAGAGTTAGAGAATAATTTTGAAATAAAGAGGTTACAACAGCAGTTAGAGTTACGTAAAATAGAATTACAGTTTGAAAAGGAAAGAGAGGAGAGAGAGTTTTAGCTGCGGAAACTTGAGTTAGAGCTGAAAGTAATAACCGATCCAACTGCTTTTCAAGTGCCATCTGGTGAGTCTGTGTTTGCTGTGCCTGTCTTTGATGTTTATAAAAACATTAGGCTTGTTAGGTCGTAAAGCCTGCTATTTTACATGCTTATAAATTAGCACCGGAGGCATACCGCCAGAAGTTTAGGACTTATTTTAAGACTGAGAAGAGTACTTATCTTGAGTTTGCTAGAGAAAAAAAGAATTTGTTTGATCGTTGGTGTTCTTCTGTAAAAATTACCACTAAGGAACAGCTAAGGGAGCTTATTTTTTTAGAGGAGTTTAAAAGTTGTGTTCCAAATGCTGTTGCTATGTATCCTAATTGTCACGAACGGGGTGTAGTGGCAGGTGTTAAACGCCGTGGGCGGAAGGAGCAGGCATAGAGGCAGAGGGGTTGTGTAATAAAAAATTTTTTAAAAAAAGTCTTTTAATAATGGTTAAACTCAAAGGGTTAAGCCAAGGGCTATAAATAAAGACACAAACAAAGGAAAAAGCGAACTCAAACAATATTTAACTCTGTGCTAACAGGGACTCTCTGGCGAGACACAGGCAGAGGGACACATAACACGCCCTGTGGCGAGACACAGGCAGGAGGAAGACAAACACATAACAGGACACAAACTATGCGTGGAGCTGAAACTGGACACTAGAGAGAAGGGAGACACATAGGGACTAGAGGGAGACCAAGAGAGAGACGGGACGAGGGCTAAAGACATGGCAATCAGCTAGGCATGGCTTTTAGCTAAACATGGTTAAGCTGTGCTTAACCATGGCAGTTAGCTACACATACACCTAGCTAAGCATGTCTTTAGCCCCAACATGCACTAAGCTACACTTACCTAATAGCTTAACACACACTAGGGAATGGGGGCACAGAAACACAGACAGAGGATACCCAGTGGCTAGGCGAGGCAACACCCACAAGCTAGTCGGTACTCCAAAGCTAGGAGGGGCCGCACTCTAAGGCTAGGCGCACTGGGACACTAGGGGGATAGGAAACACAGGACAGCTAGAGACACAAAGGGGCTATGGCTAGAAAACTACAAACTAAAACTAAATGCCCACACAAGTGACAGATGCTGAAAATGCTCGACCCAGTTTCCCAGTCTAAACAGCTATTTATAGAGATGGATTGATGGCTACCTCGGTTCAGGTGTGCACTCGCATCACCTGACCGAGGTGCCTGCTGGGAAACTGAGTCAGCCAACAAAAAACTACAACATGAAAAACAGTGACCTCTAGTGGCGGACCCTTACACTAATGAACATAAAGTGACTAAATTGTCTGATGCTGCTCTTATGGCGGATGAATTTGTTCTCACTCACCAAGGAACTGCTCATTTAAATGATCTGAGCAGATCGAAGCTGAGTGTTTCAGTTAAAAATAAAAAGATGGTTGCACGTCAAAATGTTTTGTCTACTTCTGCTGAGAGTTGGTTTGCTTCTATTGTAGGAAGCCAGGACATAAAATATCAGATTGTGGTGTTCTTAAAAAAAAGAAAAAGCTGTTAAACCTGTTGGGTTAATTTCTACTTCAAATGTGAATTTTAGTCCTGACAAGAAAATTGAGCAGAGGAACCTCCCTGAAATGGAGAATGGTAAAAATGGGGTTGATTTTGGGCCATTTTTAACTGGTGGGAGTGTTTCTTTACCAGGCAGTGATGAAAGAGTGCCTGTTCGTATCCTTAGAGATACTGGGGCTGGGCAGTCATTTTTGATTGAAGGACTTTTGCCTTTATCTGAACATACTGCCATTGGATCTCATGTGCTGGTTAGAGGGCTTGAAATGGTCTACTTGAAAGTTCCTTCACACCGTATTCACCTAAACTCCAAACTTGTGACCGGTGATGTGGTTGTAGGAATTCGTGAAATGCTTCCTATTCCTGGGGTTACTTTTATACTTGGCAATGTGTCACAAAGGCGTTGCAGTGTTGCGTCACCGCTTCGGTTCTTTCTTTACCCACAATCTTGGCAACAAGTCCAATGATGGCCTAACCACAATAGCACTTTGGTGCTGAAAGGTGTTTATTGTGCAAAGGTGCTCAAGTGATCCAAACCGTGTACAAAAATAAGGAAACAGAAAAGAAAAATAAATAACGAAACAAACAATAATTTACAAAATATATACAAAAATTTACACTGGGTCCCACTCAACTTTCTTACTTCCACAAAAATAAACTCCACTTCCATCTACTTCAAACAACAACCTCCCCTGGCCTTAGCAGTGTTGCCAACTCGTCAGTAAGGAAAGTAGCTATTGGCCGTCGTAGAAGTCGCTAGATGACGTCATCACGTAATTTGCATAATGCACGCTGCACATGCAAGTTATTTGCAAATTCAGAAACCGAAAGTAAGAGACAATTCTGTCATATGGCTTTGATAAAGTAACGTGACACTTATGAAAGCTTGAAATATGGTAAGAATGTGTATTTGTATCTGACAAACCCATTTGTAACATTTTGACTTTTATCTCATAACATTGAGTTTATTCTTGTAGATTTACATATATATTTTTTTTTACGTGGCACTAAAACTCCACCGTACCGTTGTAATTTTTATACATAGATATATAAATATATATTACTATATATCACAATTTTTTTCATATTTAGCAGATGTTTTTATCCAAAGGGACTTAAGAATAAGGAAATAAAATCAGGGGGGGGACTCCTGCGAGAGGATGTGTAGAGATGTGTATGAGATAAAAATGTAAGTCGCTCTGGATAAGAGCATCTGCTAAATGCCTAAATGTAAATGTAAATATACTATAGCTCTGTGTTAGACAGATAACATTCGCTCTGTGTTGTGACAAAGGTTCTAAGACAAATTTTTCACATCTAATCCAAGCTCCTTTAAGATGGACTTAACCTCGTTACGCATCTACAAGCAACACTCACACGCTCCCACAAGCGGCATGCACTCACACGTAGCGCATACCCAGCCTTCGAGCTTAGATTAGAGGTAGGTAGAGGCAGAGAAAGACACTAAAGAACGGGGAAAAGACACAAAAGACTAGGTAGGAACACTAGGGGCACGAGGCAGAAACAAATATGAGTAACTAGAACCAAAAGAACAACAATCACATACCACCATACTCATGCTATACTTCTAAATATAAATAAACAAACAAACAAAACAAAACAAAACACATGCCCACTAGACAGCGTCAATGCTCTACCCAGTTTCTTCTTCTTCTTCTTCGTCTTTTTTATTGGCGGGTGGCAACCGGCATTTAAGGTGCATTTCCGCCACCTACTGTGCTGGAGTGTGCCAGAAAAAAAAAAAAACAACTTTACTTTATCTTCCTTCTATCTTTATAATAATTGATTGATTAAATCCTTTTCATTAAACCAGTTTCTTTCAGAAACGTAAATAAAGCTCCAATTATCTGCTCTCCAATTTTTAAGGTTCAACATGTTTTCCCCAAACTTCTTTAATTCCTCTTTTAATTTTTTCCTTTGATTTTTATATTTGACACATTCACTAATCACATGTTCTGCTGATTCCTCTTTCCTTCCACAATCACACATACCTGAAGGGTGCTTTTTCAATAAGTAAATAGTTTTATTTAATCTTGTATGTCCCAATCTCAACCTCGAGATAATGCTACTTTCTCTAGTACATCGACCTGTAGGTTTAATTTTCCCTACTTCTTGCATAATATTGTATAGATGTCGCCCTTTCTTCCCTTCCTCCCATTGTCTCTGCCATGTCTTCATAATATTATTTTTTATTTTTGCTTTGACTTCAGCTTTACTTACTGCCACTTCCATACTTCTATTAAGTTTTAAAGCTTGCTTAGCCAACATATCTGCTGTTTCATTTCCATCGATCCCCCTATGAGCCGGAATCCACAAGAATCTGGCTGCTGCATTGCTATGTTGCAGTCTGTATACTGTTTCATATATTTCATAAACAATATCAAGTCTGTTATTAGACAATAAAGACTGAAGGGCCTGTAATGATGCTAGGCTATCAGAGCAAATTAAAATCTTGTTAATTTTGTTTTTCTCTGCCCACTGTAATACCCCTAATATGGCTAACATTTCCACAGTAAATACTGTCAGATGATCAGAGGTTCTTTCCTTAACATTTATCTTTAGTTCTGGAATAGTGAATGCCAAACCAGTAAAACCACCCTTAGGATCTTTTGATCCATCCGTATAAGCAGCTATAAAGGAATTTGGCATAACCCTTATTCTGTCTTCCACTTTTTCTGCCTAGTTTCCTTTTCCATTACATCTTTTTATTTTTTCTTGAATATAGAAGTCTTTTGTTAGTGGTGAGAACAGCCAAGGCGGTGTACTTGAATAAGGGACAGTAGGACTGAACTTACTCTCCTGCAAATTCATTTCTATTGCTACTTTACTAGCTCTCCACGCAAAGCATTCCACTTTAGCCTTCGTACTTTCCCAACAAGGGGTAAGGCACTTTACTGTAGGATGTCTTCTTTCATTATGGCCTTTTAGATTGGCCCAATAGTTCATCATCAGTTGCTCAAATCTTAGACTTAATGGTAGTTCGCCCATCTCAACTTGCAATGCACAAGCTGGTGAGGACCTTATGGCTCCACAACAAATTCGCGATGCTTGATTTTGTATAACTTCCAGTCTCTTTAATGATGTTTTCGACGCGGTTCTATACAATATACTTCCATATTCGATCACGGGTCTTAATAAAGACACATATATCCCTCTTAGGGCTCCTTTACTAGAACCCCACTCCGTTCCAGTCAAGCACCTCATTATATTTAAAATCTTCTCCAAAAAAATATTTTTAAAAGGGCAGCATCATCAGCAAATAGTGACTTCCCAATATCATATTTTAATTTACTAAAGACATCGTTTATCATAATAGAGAAAAGTAATGGGCTTATCACACTACCCTGCGGGGTCCCATTATCCACTTTGAGTTTATTAGACATTGAAGTACCAATTTTTACCTGAATATACTTTTCAAATAGAAAATCTTTAATCCAGTTAAAGGTTCTTCCCTTAATACCCATTTTATCTAGTTTAATCAATAGTCTCTCTTTTCATACCATATCATATGCTTTTTCCACATCCAAGAAAACTGCCATAACCGATTCCTTATTTGTCATAGCTTTTCTAATTTCTGTTTCCAAGCAAACTACAGAATCCATTGTTCCCCGTCCTTTTCTAAAACCACTTTGGTAGGGATAGTAGACATTTACTATATAATACGTCATTCTTTCAACAATCATCCGTTCCATAATTTTCCCAACATGCGACGTAAGGGCAATAGGCCTGTAGCTTGCTGGATTTGCTGGGTCCTTGCCTGGTTTTGCTATAGGTATAACAATAGCCTCTTTCCAGCTTATTGGTAATCTCCCTTCTTCCCAGCTCTTATTATATAAACCTAAAAGTTTCATTTGCATTAGAATTCCAACCTGCTTCAACATCCTATAACTAATCTGATCCATTCCTGGAGCTGTTACTTTAGCTTTGTCTATTGCCCGTATCATTTCGCTTAATGTAAAAGGGGTATCCATGGCATCATCCGTACTTTCCTTTCTTATTAATACCTCTGGGTATGCTTCTCTAGTCACTTTTCTCCCTCTTTTGCCAGCCTCTGACAGATTATTGGTACTATGAATTTCAACCAAGGCCTTGGCTTTAATTTCAACTTTTTCTCCATTTGTTATTGCTGTTGTTTCCCCTGATTTTAAAACAGGGTACTGCCAGTCTTTCCTAATTCCCCTCATTTTCCTTATCATACCCCACACATTTCCTAATGGCGTCGTTCTACCTATTTTATTGCAATATTCTCTCCAACTGTCTCTTTTTTTCCTTTTTTACTACTTTCCTAACTTGGGCTTGAGCCTTTTTGTACTCTATTAATTTTGGGGTGTTAAGATTATTCTTCAGCATTTTAAATGCCTTATTTCTTGCTTTAATGCTCTTCCCACATTCTTCCGTCCACCATGGAACAGCTTTTCTATTAATCTTGCCTTTGCTTTTTGGTATACATAAGTTAGCCACACTAAGTACTACTTCTTTAAATTTTTCATCAATTTCATCAATATCCTGGCTTAGGTTAATTTCACTACTTGCCACCTCACATAAATATTCAAATTCACCCCACTTAGCCTTATTAAATATCCATTTTTCTTCTCTTTCTTCTTCCCTCTCAACTTTCCTCACATATAAGGAAAATGATCACTGCCCATAGTAGACTCCTTCCATACCTTCCACTCACAGATACCTGCCACCTCTTTTGATACCAGTGTTAGGTCAAGTGCTGAGCTCTTACCTGTGTGCACGTCTATTCTTGTGCTTCTCCCATCGTTAATGCATACCAGATCAAACTCGTCCATCAACTGTTCCATTATTCGACCATTTACATCTGTTTTTTCCCCACCCCATAATGAACTATGTGCATTAAAATCTCCACATACAACAATGTGGTCCACAGCTAGTTCAACAATCTGCTTTAATTTATCCCTATCTAATCTTCTACACGGGTTATAATAATTTACCACTGAAGGATCTCTTGCTTAGTCCATATTTTAGTTATAATATACTCTTCCTCCCTTCCTTTTGATATAGCTTGGAATGGAATATTCTTTTTGATAAATGTAGCACACCCACCCCCTACACCTTCTTCCCTATCACTCCTTACACTAACATAATTACTTATACTAAAATCTAATTTCTGTGATAGCCATGTTTCTTGTATACAGATTATGTCAGGTGTAGTTGGTAGCAAACTGATAAAATACTTAAATTCCTGCCCATTTGCTACCAGACTTCTTGCATTCCATTGAAGAATGAGAACCATAATATCATCCAACAAATGAGGCTTCCTGACTGGCCTGGGCACTCAATTCATTTCTCACCTCCTCCCAGGACAAATCATTCAGGTTAAGATGGTTCACTGCTGCCTTTACTATTATTTGTATCCTTTCCGTTTTTGACTTTGTTTCAGTTGTAGCATTGATGACCCCTGCTATAAAAACAATTAATTTCTTTAGATCAATCAGAACTTTACCCTCTCTTAGCTGCTCTTGTTGACTATTATTCGGGCTCTCACTTGCTTCATTTGCTACTCTTTCCTCTCTGTGATTTACCAGTCTAACGGCCTCTGCATATGATATTTTATTTTGCACTCTAACCTGCTGAATCTCAACCTGTCTTTTCGTTACTTCACATCCCCTGTATGCCACGCTGTGATCCCCTCCACAGTTACAGCATTTCGGTTGTGTATCTCTTTTACATTTCTCGTAGTCATGGTCCTCACCACATCTAGCACACCTTCTTTTCCCTTTGCAATTCATGGCTATGTGACCAAACCTCTGACATTTAAAACACCTCAAAGGTTTAGGAACATATTCTCTCACCTTATATACCATATATCCTAGTTAAATCTTATTAGGAAGTATTTCATTCTCAAATTCCAGCAACACACTTTCATTTACTTGTCTTATCCCATTCTTAAAGCTGGTCAATCTTCGGGCATTTTTCTCTTTCCCTCCTTTTAAGTTTGCTTTTATTTCATCTACATTAACATCAATAGGAATCCCCCAAATCCCCCCCCTATTCCACTTATTTCTCTTCTCCACGCTGCAAACACTACTTACTTTATGCTTTCCTATCTCTTTTATTCTACATGTCCTTTCTCTTTGTTCTTCATTTTTGCATACTATTAGAAGGTTTCCATCTCGCAAAACTTTAGCCATTTTGACATCTCCCACTTGTTTTTTTTTAAATAGTAGTCAACTTTACTGGACTCACATCAAGCACACCATTTCCTTCCCAAAATCTCAGTATTACTTTGATCTCATCAACATCTATCTTCAGATTATCATCCTTTCCATCAACTTTAGTCATCATCCTTTTGAATTTCTTTAACGGCGTTTTTCCACTCTCACCACCCCGTTTCTCTCTTGTTTTGTCTATCTCCTGGCTAAGCTCCATATGATCTACATTCTCTGTTTCATTGGAATTAGCCCATTCTGATCCATTTCCAGCACAGCTTTGCCTGCCCGACATTGTTGTTAGCGCTTTATCACATTCTTCCGTTAAACTTCCTTGTCTTCTCTTCATTAGTTGATCAAGTGACCCAGAGTCAGGCGGTTTGTCTCCAGACAGCCCTGGGGTAAACTGCGAACACTTCCAAAACCTCCGTCGACCAGCGTGTTCTCCCCTCAGCTTCTCTACCCAGTTTCCCAGAACTAACAGCTTTTTATAATGCCTCTAATTGGCTGCCTCGGCGCAGGTGAGCTCCTTCCTCACCTGACCGAGGTGCCTTCTGGGAAACTGGGTCTTCCAACAAAACTACAAACAGAAACAAAACATGACCACAGTGCCCTCTAGGGGCAGTCCCTTACACTGTTATTGCTGGAACTATCTGTTTAAGAAAATGTGTCGGTACAGGATCTAATATACAGGTTGATGAATTTGCAGAAACTCTTCAAGGGAAGTAAAGTATTCCAGGTTCTGATTTCTGCAGTGGTCTTATTTTTGGTTAATTTGGCTACACCATTAAATAAAAATCTAGGATTATTTTTGTTATTTTTTTTAAGAGTGGAGAGATATGTTGATCTAGCTACACTAAGAGCTTTTCTATAGTTCAGGATGCTCTCCTTCCATGCTATTTGAAATACTAACAATTTAGTTTGACGTAAATTTCATTTACGTTCTAATTTCCAAGCGGTCTGTTTTAAAGTCCGCGTGTGATCGTTATACCAGGGAGCAAGTTTCTTATCTCTAATAATTTTTCTTTTGACTGGAGCTACATTATCTAAGGTATAGCGAAATGTCGACTCTAAATATTCAGTCGCCTGATCGAGTTCTGTGGGGTCAGACGGTAATCTAATTCAAATTCAAATTCAAATTCAAATTTTATTTGTCACATACACAGTCATACACAGTACGAAATGTAGTGAAATGCTTAATCGAAGTTGGGAACTCTGGGAGATTACTGATAAAACTCTGTTTGGTAGTTGATGTGAATGTACGTTTCATACGGTAGCGCGGCGCTGTGTGTACATTATTACTGTGACACACTTGAATTGAGACAAGATAGTGATCTGAGATAACTTCAGATAGTGGAATTGTGAATAAATTTCTTATACTTAATCCAAATAATATTATTAAATCTAAAGTGTGACCTGCTTTATGAGTGGGTCCTACTACACACTGATTTACTCCTACCGAGTCCAGTATAGACATAAATGCTGTTCTCAGAGGGTCTTCTGGGTTTTCAAAATGAATATTAAAATCTCCAGCAATTAAAACTTTGTCTACAGAAACGACTAGATTTGAAAGGAAATCTGCAAATTCACTAAGAAATTCCGAGTACAGCCCTGGAGGTCTGTAAATGACAATTAGCGGGATCGACTGAGCTGACTTAATATAGTTAAATACACTTATGTTACTATAAAGAATTTCAAATGAATTAAATTTGTGTCTGTGTTTTTGTACAATAGTCAAATTATCATTGTGAATAACTGCGACGCCTCCTCCTCTACCAGTTAACCGAGGCTGGTGTATGTAGCTGTATCCAGGAGGACTAGCTTCATTTAGAGCTACATACTCGTCCTGTTTAATCCAGGTTTCTGTTAAACAGAGTACATCAAACTCCTGATCTGTGATAATTTCATTAACTATAACTGCTTTAGATGCGAGAGATCTAATATTTAACAGTCCCTCCAATTCAGATCAGAGGTGCCGGCTGCGCATTCAGTCTGATCCAAGTTTGTGGTCTTTATGTTAATTAAATTACTAAAACAGACTTTCTGAGTCTTTCTAAATTTGTTTTTGGCTCAGGGAACAGACAACGCCGTGCTTCTCACCCAAACATTCAAAGCAGAACGTATGCATATCGCCCTCCGAAAGGAAATTTTCGCAAGGAGGGGGACATCTAACTCTAAATTCCGCCATATTATCTGGTGAGTTTTATGAGCTTTAATTCTGCTCGTTTTATATTTTTGTTATGCTTTGCTGACACACACGCGCACAATGCGGTGAAGAAAAAGATCTGAGGAATGTTGCCGGCTCACTCCTATTTATAACCTGCAGGTGCCTCTAATCAGATGACGTCACCTGACCAAAGTTAACCAAAGCCAAAATTTGCAGTACACACATGCTTCACAACCGGCAACATATTCCGGCAATATGAAAAGATATTCCCATAGCGTTTTCATGCAGCATCGAGTGTAGCCTTTGAAAGGGAACAACATATCTCTCCACTCTTATAAAAAATAACAAAAATAATCCTAGATTCTTATTTAATGCTGTAGCCAAATTAACCAGAAATAAGACCACTGCAGAAATCTCCACAACAACATCATGCAACAGTGAGGACTTCATGAACTTTTTTAATAATAAAATTGTAAATATTAGGCATAAAATTGAGCCTTTAAAACCAAACAACGTAATTGATGCAGATGTTAATCTAGCCATGTCAGACCAGAACCTAGAATACTTTACTCCCCTTGAAGAGAATGAACTAATTTCACTTATCTCTTCTGCAAATTCATCAACCTGTATATTAGATCCTGTACCGACACATTTTCTTAAACAGATAGTACCAGCAGTAACAGAACCCCTGTTGAGAATAATTAATTCTTTACTCAGCATTGGTTATGTTCCAAAATCTTTTAAGTTAGCAGTTAATAAACCGATTATTAAGAAACCTGACCTCGACCCCTGTTCGCTGTCCAATTACAGGCCAATATCAAACCTCCCCTTTATCTCTAAGATTCTGGAAAAGATAGTAGCGGAGCAGCTATGCTCATATCTACATAGAAATGGCATACATGAACTGTATCAGTCAGGATTAGGATATATGTCTTAGCAAAACCTAATGAAATAAACCAGCTTACCAAAGTTGAGCAATGTGTGCAGGACATAAGAAATTGGATGCTAATTAATTTCCTTTTGCTTAATCCAGATAAGACAGAAGTTCTAGTCATAGGACCGCATACAGCTAGAAGTGAGATTCTAGGTCACAGAATGTAGCAGCGAGAGTTCTCAATAGAACCAGAAGATACCTATCTTATCTTCACTTTATTGTCTCCCTGTGAAATTTCGCATTGATTTTAAAATACTACTTTTAACATATTTACATTTAGGCATTTGGCAGACGCTCTTATCCAGAGTGACTAACATTTTTATATCATTACACATCTGAGCAGTTGAGGGTTAAGGGCCTTGCTCAAGGGCTCAACAGTGGCAACTTGGTGGTTGTGGGGTTTGAACCTGGGATCTTCTGAACCATAGTCCAATGCCTTAACCACTGAGCTAACCCTGGCCCGTAGCCTTATAAAGCATATAAAGCATTAAATGGTCTCCTTCGATCAAAGGCTGCTTATCAGTACCGCGTATTATGAAAACTACAGGTGGGGGCAGAGCTTTTTCTTACAAAGCCCCAAAATTATGAAATAGTCTTCCAAATAGTGTTCGGGACTCAGTCACAGTCTCAGTGTTTAAGTCCAGACTAAAAACCTATTTATTTAGCCAAGCATTTTTATAAATAGATTAGCCTTAGGTAAAGGAGCAGATCTGGGGGACTCATGGACGTAGAGTATTATGGTGAACTGGTATGTTTGGATGCTGTCTTCCTCACTCTCATTGATCACTCAGGTTTGTTGACGGTGAGGTGATTGGTTGCTTTACATCTCAGGAAGCCCTCATGTTTGTGTTTCCTTCTGGCTCTCCCTTCTAGTTATGCTGTCATAGTTAGTCCTGCCGGAGTCTCTGCTTGCACTCTACAGTAAATATACATTTACATTATACATTATTTAACTGTGACCATACCTAACTGTTATCTCTTTTCTTCTGCTCTCTCTCCTGCTCTTTCTCTTCCCTCTCTCCCCCTCTCTCTCTTTCTCTTTCTCCTGTTGTTCCCAAGCTGCTAGTGATCCAGACTCGCTCTGCCCTCCGGACCTGTCTGACCCATCTTGGTGCCCCGCTTCAGGTTGGAGATCTTGTCACATGGATGCCCCGTGTGTCTCTTTGGGATGCGTCTGGTGTCTGGGGATGATTCTCTCTACCTAGAAGACGGTTCTGGCCTCGAATGGTGTTGGCAACTGTTTCTCTGGGGACTTGACCGTTCGATAGTTCAGGACTGGAACTTCATACAAGTCTACCTGAGTTTTCGATAACTAATTGGACTCCATATTAACATCAATTAACATCAACTGTTATGCTGAACTGCCTGACAACTAACACACAGTATGAATGCAGATCAATTCCTCCTCTCTGTTTCACCCAGATGAGGATGGATTCCCTGTTGAGTCTGGTTCCTCTCAAGGTTTCTTCCTATTACCATCTCAGGGAGTTTTTCCTTGCCAATGTCACCCTCAGCTTGCTTACCAGGGACAAACTGACCATTTTGATTCATACACATTCAAATTCCATACAAACTTAAATAATTCTTTTGATTGTGTAAAGCTGAAAAACCAGCTGTTTGGAAAATGGCAACATATTTACAATTAAATAATTATATAATTCATTTTTTTTTAAATACGCTGACCTAGATTTGTCAGCATATTTACGTATGATTTATAACCATATTTATTTTATTTTTGACAATTACTTGTCAGCATTATCAATATGCTGACATAGATTTGTCAGCATATTTATTAATATTTGTCAACATGTTTCTTAATTACTACCTTACCTACTCTTAAGCATTTTTCACAAATTATGATGACCTTTGACCTAGACATGTCAACATATTTATTAATTATGATTACCCTTGACCCTTTTGACCTTTGAGCAATCAATCAAAATTATCCTACTTTTGACCGAATATACTCTCTATTTCTCTCTAAAACAACAAAACCTAAAACAAAATAGCAAATTAGTTTTGGGTTTTGGTTTTAAATTTGTTATTTTGTTAGTAGGCAGGGGTCAGAACGCAGGGTCAGCCATTTTTACAGTGCCCCTGGAGCAGACAGGGTTAAGGGCCTTGCTCAGGGGCCCAACAGCGGCAACCTGGTGGAGCTGGGGCTTGAACCGCAGATCTTCCAATCCCTAACTCATAGCCTTAACACACTGAGCCACCACTGCCCCACTACGTTCGTTCCACTGTACTTCACTTCCCAGAGAGCTTTGCACCAGTCATGTCACATTCTTTAAGGTCAATTGATTCCAGTTTAGTCAAATCAGTTCGTGTAAGAAGGTGCATGCTGTTAGCTAAGTCAGTAGAATGCCTTACATCTGTTTTGGTTCTTGCTAAAGTATTACTGAGCTACATTTCACTGTTATGTACTTTTTGGATCAACTTGGGTTATTGTTTATAGTTACTGTGGTGGTTTACATTTTGTTATTTCCACCATCAAAAGTTTTAACATCTGTGATTACTCCGTGCCTAAAGCCGCCCTTATTTTATAACGATACACAAAACACTTTACTTATGTACAATCCTTTTACCATTTAAAACATGGTGCATTCACACAAAATTAAGTTGTAGTGATGCAGTCATGTGTAAGTATATCAAAGATTTTACAAAATCTTTGTTGTAGAAAATTTATATTTCCTCATGAGACATTCACCCCAAGCAACTGACAATTGAGGTGGGATAGAACTGAGCAAAAACAAAAAAATGTATTCTATAAATTTAAGTTCACTCCTCTTGACTTATCTATCTACCAGACCTCGCTTTTGTCTCTTGCTACGGATCTCCTGACTTCTCAGATTTACTGTTGCCAACACTCAAATTTGTCTTCCGACCACAGACTCTGATCATGGACTTTTGTCGGTTCTATGGTTCTGATCCCTGCCTGTTTCTCGCCCACGAGCTACTGTCCCGGACTAATCTCTCTGTTCGTTTCTTCTGCCCTCTCTGCGCCGGCTCAATGCTTCCACTTTCCTGCTATAGAGCCCACTTGGAGAAAGTGCAAGCGCTCGCTCAGCACTTCCGCATTTCCAGAGCTCATTGACCTAAAAGCACTGCACTCGCTCGC
Source organism: Clarias gariepinus (assembly GCF_024256425.1). Lineage (NCBI taxonomy): Eukaryota > Metazoa > Chordata > Actinopteri > Siluriformes > Clariidae > Clarias > Clarias gariepinus. The sequence goes on along the minus strand of NW_026520998.1, from coordinate 706,986 downwards.
AACACATGCCGGCCTTATTCTTCCACATTTACACCACAGAGCTCGTTCAGAGAAATTGTTAACGCTTGCTCTCTTTTCCACCACGCCTCACCGTGACAGTTTATTCATTCAAGTCCTCTTTATGGACTTGTCTGGTTTCCTTACCATTTTCCTTCGATATTTTTCTTGTATTTTTCTGTAAAGTCTCAAACATTTGTTCTTTTTTTCATTTTTATTTAGAAGTAAATAGCTGGTCCCTTGTTTAATCATTATTTTTGTCATATAAAAACCACTTTCTGCAGTTGAATACCTCAGTAATATTCGCGTAAAGCAAATATAGTAATATATGACCGTAAAACCTTATAATGTTAGTAAGACAAAACCATCACAGATCAATTTAAGCAAATAAGCAAAACTTTTTAATTAATTTGATTAACTAATGTGGGCTTGACATACAAGTAGTACGCATGCCCCTTTTGTCGCGCGGGTAACATTTACTATAACGGTGTAACCACGTGTGTGTGCATGCAAAGTTTTTTGTGTGTGTCTAAGTGTAGTGACAGTTCTTTAGTACCTGTACTGCAACAACAGCGTTTGTGTTTGTGAGTCGTTCTACACAGTTACCACCCCCCTTCCTTAATTGTCTTACTCCATACACAATTCTTTTCAAAGGATCTTTCGATTGTGTAAAGCTGCTTTGCAAACATGACAGCTGTTAAAAGCGCAATGGTAGTGTACTGGTTAGCGCTGTCGCCCTGTACCTCCAGGGTCTGAGTTCTATTCCCGGCCAGGCTTTCTGTGTGCATCCTCCAAAGATATGCAGGTTAGGCTAATTGGCGTTCCCAAATTGCACATAGTGTGTGAATGAGTGTGTGTATGTGTGTGTGTCCTGCGATGGTTTGGCACCCTGTCCAGGGTGTACCCTGTCTTGTGCCCTAAGTCCCTGGGATAGGCTCCAGGTCCCCGCGACCCTGAATACAGGATAAAGCAGTATAGAAGGTGAGTGAGTGAACCGCTGCATTAAAGAAATCCGATTCTTCGAGCACCAAAAAAATTAAAGAACTCTGCATACAGTATTTGTGGAATTTGGTCATCATATTTCGCTTTGCCTTGTCGAACTATTATTTTGTAAACTCTGTCCAACTAGGGACCATGGAGGCCATTGGTGACTTTTGTCATGTACATGTTTCAGTACCTGTACTGCAACAACTGTGTTTCCCATTTGTCTGACCATGGTAGGATGTCCGGTCAACATCTGCACATGCTTTCACACAATACAGGCAATTCGGAAACATCGAACAGCCTAATCCACCATGCTGCCATATATAAAACTAACAACTGTTAATGGTGAACGCATTGTTACTTGCAGCTCCTTGCCCGAATTACTGTAGTGGTGCTATTACATATTATCTGTCCGTCTGTGGAGCATTACTAAGATAAATAAAGAGAAACAGTGGGGGAGAAGAATGGAAAATACTCTTCTATATTTAGAGAAAGTAGTGTTGTCTCCCACTACTGGAGCTCCAAGGTAAAAGAAAATAATAGTATTGACACATAATCAACCCGCACAGGAGATAATCTGCATCACCAATGTGTTATTTTTTTTTATCTTATCGACAGGATAATTTTTTATTTAATTAAATTTTAAATATTTGTATAGCGCTTTAAAAAAAAAATCTCCTTGTCGCAAAGCAGCTTTACACAATCAAAACTATAAAAAAAATATTTTAACAGTTAAACAATTTTAACAGTATTGCAATACACATTTATAAATAAACAAAATCACACAGGCTGAATAGGCAATGTAACCGGAATTAAATCAACTTTTCTAAGAATTACATATTTTGTCTGTCGCATTCAACAATAACACCATAACCTTATATTTTTCTCACACAACAAAAAAATCGAAAATTAAGTTAAGGTTAATTCAAGTCGGCTTTTATTGTCATTCCAACCATAAAGAATTCAGTACACAGTGAAACGAAACAACATTCCTCCAGGAAAAAGGTGCTAAATACAAGCAACAACATAAATTAACAACACAACTCTACCAAAACCAGCTAGTTAACTAAGAGATCTAGTTAGCTGACTAGCTCAGATATGACAGATTTACATTTTTTATTTTTAAGTTAAATAAAAATAAAAACCACTTATATACAGTACTAAAACTACTTATATACAAAAAACTACTTATATACAAAAAAGTGACAACAATAGACAACAAAGTGCACATGCAAATGTCCAAACAAAGAGCTACAGAATGACAAACACAACAACGTAACATGTTTCAGTACTTTTGTATGAGTTAGTGGAAGGAAAAACAGTAAACATTTGACATTCCTGAGTAGCAGCAATGATTTAAAAATATTTTGTGCAAAAAATAGCAAGAAAATAAATATTGTGCAATATACAGGTAGTGCAAAAAGAGAAGATCAGGTAGGTCAGTATGAACAAATTGTGAGTTGGTTGTAGATCAGAGTGTTTGTGCATGTGTGTGTTTATCAGTTCAGTCCTGATGATATTTAAATCGTCTGAGTGATTTGTGTGTGTGTGTTTATCAGGCCAGTCCCTTTTTATTGAGAAGACGGATGCCTTATGGGTAAAAACTCACGATTACACAGTCTGGATGTGAGGCCCGCATGCTTCACAGTACCTTTTTCCAGATGGCAGGAGGGTGAAGAGTGAATGAGAGGGGTGTGTCCGGTCAGCCACAATGCTGGTGGCTTTGCGGATGCAGCGTGTGGTGTAGATGTCCTCAATAGAGAGAAGAGAGACCCCAATGATCTTCTCAGCTGTCCTCACTATCTGCTGTAGGGTCTAGCGGTCTAATATGGCACAATTCCCAAACCAGACAGTGATGTAGCTGCTCATGATGTTCGCGATAGTTCCTCTATAAAAGGTGGTGAGGATTGGTGGTGAAAACTGGACCCTCCTCAGCCTTCTCAGGAAAAAAAAGACGTTGTTGGGCTTTCTTGTGCAGAAAGCTGGTGTTGGGGGACCAGGTGAGGTTCTCTCCCAGGTTGACATGGACACTCAGGAATTTTGTGCTCTTGACGATCTCCACAGAGAAGCTGTCAATGTTGAGCGGAGAGTGATCGCTCTGTGACCTCCTGAAGTCTCTTTTGTCTTATCGATGTTCAGAGACGGTTTGTTGTTCTTACACCAGTCCGTTAGCCCCTGCACTTCCTCTCTGAGAACATCTGCCAGCTGTACAGCACATTCTCTGTGCACTCCACCTGGGATGTTGTCTGGTTCAGCAGCTTAAAGTGGGTTGACTCTGCGTAGAGTTTTCCTCACATTAGCCGCTGTCACATCGTTCTGCATGTCAAACTGTGCGTAGAAGCTGTTTAGCGCATCTGGAAGGGAGCCATCACTGTCACAGGCAGGTGATGCTGTCCTGAAGTTGGTGATGACTTGTATGCCCTGCCACATGCACCGTGTTTCACCGCCGTCTCTGAAGTGGTTGTGAATTCTCTCGGCGTGTGCGTGTCTCTAATGACCCGGAACAGTTTGGCCCTTGCTGTTCTATGAAGGCAGAGTCTCGGGTCCTCAGGACGCACCTCTGCAGTAATCCACAGTTTCTGGTTGGGTCGTGAGATGATGCTCTTGGAGACAGTGACGTCATCTTATTGATGTAGCTGGTCACCGATGACGTGCACTTCTCCAAGTCAGTGAAGTCGCCGTAGGTCACAGCCTCCCTAAACATGTTCCAGTCAGTGTTTTCGAAACAGTCCTGAAGAGCAGGAATGGCTCCTGCTGGCCAGGTTTTTGCCTTAACCACTGAGCTACTCCTGGCCCTAATATAATACTAATATAATTATTGGTGCAAGTGGTTCTGAAAAGTGACAGTGCAAAATCAATAAAGAAAGTAGAAGTATGTAATAGTGGGATGAAACAAACACTTATGTGTAATATATACATATGTGTAATATTGCACGATTTGACTGAGGACAAAGTAACCTTAGTATTAATATTATTGCTATTAATCCTGAGAAATCACCTACAGAGCAGTGAAGAGTTGTACAGTCTTATTTTCACAGGTAGGAAGGACTCCCTGTGACGGTCAGTTCTGCATTTAGAGGCAATGAGTCTTTTGCTGCGTGTGGTCCGATGGCCCATCATGGACGCATGCATGGGGTGAGAGGGGTTGTCCATAATACTGAGATTTTTATTTTTGCATTCTTCCCTCAGTTACCTCTGCCAGATTCTCCAGACTGACACCCAGGACAGCACCAGCCTTTTTAATCAGCTTGTTCAGTCTGTTTGCATCAACTGTCTTCACCCCACTGCCCCAGCACACAGCAGCAAAGAACATGTGAGTCTGTAATCCAAGCTACCAGTGAGTCGTCCACCTGCATTTTCGTGAGCTTATTCTTCAGCAGTGAATGCTGATATAATACTGTATGTGATAACAAACATCTCAATGATTGCCAAGACTTTTGGGAAAATACCTTGTGGACCGACGAGACAAAAGTTAAACTTTTTGGAAGGTGCGTGTCCCGTTACATCTGGCGTAAAAGTAACACAGCATTTCAGAAAAAGAACATCATACCAACAGTAAAATATGGTGGTGGTAGTGTGATGGTCTGGGGTTGTTTTGCTGCTTCAGGACCTGGAAGGCTTGCTGTGATAGATGGAACCATGAATTCTACTGTCTACCAAAAAATCCTGAAGGAGAATGTCCGGCCATCTGTTCGTCAACTTAAGCTGAAGCGATCTTGGGTGCTGCAGCAGGACAATGACCCAAAACACACCAGCAAATCCACCTCTGAATGGCTGAAGAAAAACAAAATGAAGACTTTGGAGTGGCCTAGTCAAAGTCCTGACCTGAATCCTATTGAGATGTTGTGGCATGACCTTAAAAAGGCGTTTCATGCTAGAAAACCCTCAAATAAAGCTGAATTACAAGAAATTTGCAAAGATGAGTGGGCCAAAATTCCTCCAGAGCGCTGTAAAAGACTCGTTGCAAGTTATCACAAACGCTTGATTGCAGTTATTGCTGCTAAGGGTGGCCCAACCAGTTATTAGGTTCAGGGGGCAATTACTTTTTCTTACACGGACATGTAGGTTTGGATTTTTTTTTCTCCCTAAATAATAAAAACCATCATTTAAAAACTGCATTTTGTGTTTACTTGTGTTATCTTTGACTAATAGTTAAATGTGTTTGATGATCAGAAACATTTTGTGTGACAAACATGCAAAAGAATAAGAAATCAGAAAGGGGGCAAATAGTTTTTCACACCACTGTATGTCCTTAGCTGCAGGGTAATATTTTAATTACTGGAACTATAGCCAAAATATTCCCATGTAGATGTATTGGGGTTCCTTTATATTGAAAATGCAACATTTTATTTTATTTCTGATCAAAAGAATGAAATGAACCAAATGACTAAAAAAAGAGTCGTTCATTTTGATAAACAAGATTCAATGAACCGAGTCACTAAAATGATTTAAACTTCCCAACACTACAGCCTTGAGTAAGTGCCAAAAAAAGGATCCTGTTTTGTAAGTCTGTTGCTATGGCAGATTCAAGTAAAACAAAACTAATCTTTCAGTGTAAAACGAAACTCTGCCTCTGAGAGACACTGCACTTCCCTCAGATCTGAGAAACTCCAGTGTTCACAAGCAAAAACTCAGGTGAGACATATATCTAAAAAAAAATAATAATTAATGTTTGTTTCAATATAAAACATTTAAGGTAAACCTAATTACTGTAAGTTTTTAAAACCATATTAATAAGTGTTTTAGAATAATTGTCATATGTTTGTGTTTGTCACATTTTAATTTATTTTATCGTGGTCTTAACATACAAATTCTCAGGGCAAACAAAGCAGTTCATGGAGCGGCTTTGTTCTCCTAAACGGCTGCTGTCAGCATGTTTTGTCATTGTGATCGGTTTGGCAATTCAGGTAAGCTAAAATTTCATACTGATGTAATACTTTGCTTGTTCAGTGTAAAGTTACTTTGCATGCAAGAAAGAATTATGTATCATATGTTACAACATACAGCAGTTATTAAGTTCTTTGATTTTCAATTCAATTTTATTTGAATAGCGCTTTTAACAATTGGCATTGTCCCAAAGCAGCTTTAAACAATCAAAAGAATTATTTAAGTTTGTATGGAATGTGAGTGTGTATGAAGCAAAATGGTCAGTTTGTCCCTGGTGAGCAAGCCGAGGGCGACAGTGGCAAGGAAAAACTCCCTGAGATGGTAATAGGTAGAAACCTTGAGAGGAACCAGACTCCACGGAGAACCCATCCTCATCTGGGTGAAACAGAAAGCAGGAATTGATCTGCATTCATACTGTGTGTTAGGTGAGTTAGCCAGTTCAGCTATAATAGTTGATGTTAATTGATGTTAATATGGAGGCCAGGTAGTTATTGAAGACTCAATATGGTAGACTTGTAGGAAAATCCAGTCCTAAACTATCGAGCAACTACAGCCAAGTCAAGTCCTCAGAGAATCCAGGATGGGTCAGACACGTCCGGAGGGCAGAGGGAGTCTGGATCACTGGCAGCTCAGGAATGACGTGTAGCTCGACAGAGAGAGTGGGAGAGAGGGAAGAGAGAGAGGGGGAGAGCAGAAGAGGAGAGATAACAGTTAGGATGATTTTGTCATTAATAAGACTAAGGCAACTTAATGTGTATATTCGCCTAGCATATGCACCTAGATGAAATAATAACTGCTTTATTCTCCTATATGTCACTTAAAAGGTCACTTTTTAAATATTTTTGTACGTTGCATCATTAAATCTACATTTACATGTATAGATCACCCTAAACTCATTTTCTTATAGATTTATGTGCAACAGAGTGGCTCTTTGAATAAACAAGGTATGTCAACTGGAAATTATGTAATTAAATAAAGTACAAAAATATATTTAAAAAATGCAGCTTGAAACTAATTTCATGTTCGAACATTAACAGAATCCAATGATGAGCTTCGGATCCTGCTAATCGGGAAGACAGGCGTGGGCAAAAGTGCAACAGGAAACACCATCCTTGGAAAAAAGGCTTTTGAATCTGACATCTCCTCTTCCTCTGTAACCACAGAGTGTGAAAAAGCCCAAGATAGTGTACATGGCAGAAAAGTATCTGTTATTGACTCTCCAGGCCTGGTTGATACTCGGTTATCTGCAAAGGAGGTGATCACTCGCATTAAGGGGTGCATTCCATTCTCTGCTCCAGGACCTCATGTTTTCTTACTTGTGACTCAAATAGGTAGATTTACAGAGCAGGAAGAAGACATTGTTAAGACATTTCAAGCAATTTTTGGGGAAAAGTCCTCAGTTTATACTATGGTTCTCTTCACTCATGGGGATAAACTGAGGGGGAAAACTATTCATCAGTTTGTTCTCAACAACACAAACCTTTTGGATTTCCTCAGGAAATGTAATGGTGGATACCATGTGTTTAATAATGAAGATCAGAATCCAAAACAAGTCATCCAGCTCCTGGACCAGATTGATAAGATGGTCACTTTAAATGGAGGACAATATTACACTACAGAGATGCTTCAGGCAGCAGAGAGAGCGATAGAAGCAGAGAAACAGCGGATCCTAAAAGAGAATGAAGCGCAAAGACTAAAGGAGATATATGATCTAAGGGCTAAACTTAAAGGGGAAGAATTTGAGAAAGCAAAAAAAAAAGTTCAAGATGAATATGAAAGATGGGCAAGATACAAAGCTGAAAGAAGCCCCTCAGTGTTAGAAACTATAGGCAGTTATTTAAAAGCAATTTACAATTCGGTTCATGACTTTATAGTAAGCCACATGTAAGATTAGACTTACTTTGAAAGTAACAACAACAACAAAAAATATTAATAATAGTCTCTTTTCTATATTGATTATATAGAAGAGACATTAGAATGCTAGAAAAGAATATGTGATTGTGGATTATTTAATTTTATAATAACCTAAATTATTATTCTAGTTTTAATGTAATTACAAATCCACCATTCGATGAATTACTTTCAATTATTGAAAGAAATTTTTGAAAGCTATTTTTTCATGAAATAGGACTTAAAATAATATTTTTTAAGAAATTTGAAAAGTTAACAAAAGCAGCCATAATATGGATAAATAGCAGTGATGCAGGCTGAGGCATTCGCTATAATAATGTGGTGTTGATAATAAAGCTTTTCTCTGCCTTTTCCTGGTTTTGCTTCAAAGCAGTATATTTTGGCTAATGTTCATTTATAACAGAGACTTGAAAATGCTTATTAAAAGGTTAATGTATTTTGGATGTCTATAAATTCCAGCAGCTTGACAAATATGTTCCAGTAACCTTTTATGTGAAAACATCAAATGAGTAATTAATCCTTTAAGTGGTAAGTAAAATTACATGTAATAGTATCTTCCTTCCTTACTTTTTTTTTCTCCTAGATTTCTAAACATGGGTGTGACCACTTACAGATAAAGATGATATATAAAGATGGAAATTATATCAGCACATTTCCAGATGATTTTTCTAAAGGCATTTTGTAAAATGACGTTCTGAATACTTTCTCCTTATTACTTTCAAACATTTTAATGACATTTTACCTACTGGACATGTTTTAAATACATAATTCAATACTGAATATTAAGCAAAATAAAAGGAATTGTTTTTGTCCCTTACTGCTTAATAAAATGTATAAACTACATTATTATTTTTATCCTAAAAGCTACAAATCACAGTTGTAATCAAATATAATATACCTTATTCACAATTAGGGATTCCAAAAGGATTTAAGAAACAAATAATTCACTTGCAATTCAATTCAATTCAATTCAATTTTATTTGTATAGCGCATTTAGCAATTTTCATTGCCGCAAAGCAGCTTTACATAGTCAAAAGAATTATTTAGGTTTGTATGAAATGTGAATTTGTATGAATCAAAATGGTCAGTTTGTCCCTGGTGAGCAAGCCGAGGGCGACAGTGGCAAGGAAAAACTCCCTGAGATGGTAAGAGGAAGAAACCTTGAGAGGAACCAGACTCAACAGGGAACCCATCCTCATTTGGGTGAAACAAAAAGCAGTAAATGATCTGCATTTATACAGTGTGTAGGGTGGGAGGCAGTTCAGCTATAATAGCTGATGTTAATTGATGTTAATATGGAGTCCAGGTAGTTATTGAAGACCCAGGTAGACTTGTAAGAAGTTCCAGTCATGAACTATCGAACTGTCAAGTCCCCAGAGAAACAGTTGCCAACACCAGTCAAGGCCAGAATTCATGGACAAATGGACATTGCAGCAAAGCAGCTTTAGAGAAATAAATTATGGATATTGATTACAAAAAGTAGGGTAAAAGTTCAGTTCTATACTGTAGTAAGATTGAAGATGCAACTTTGAAACAGTGACACAGCTGACAGTGTCACAAATAATGAATTAAACAGATCATGCACAGATTTATACATTTCCCAGTAAGCAGCGTGAAATCAATGAAAAACAAGCTGCATCCATGGAGTTGTGGCATTATCATTGGCACACACATTAAAATATTTTTTATTTTATACATACATTTTACAGTATATACAGTACTTATATTACATTATTTGAGTGTACACAAATGTTTATTTTAGATCACTAACACGGTATATCCTCATGTTTCATGTTGCAAACTGACATGTTGCACTGATGCTTTCACAAATTGCTGTCCACTGATTCTTTATGTTTAGAGGTAAGAGTAGGGCAGAATTTTACTTTAATAATTTCTGTACATTTTACTCCCTCCTCCACAAACTTTCTCATCCTCTCCAGTTTCACTTTCTTTTTGAAATCATCTTAATCAGATTATGACTGTGTATAAGTCCAACACAGCTCTATTATAGGGGCTTTTAACTGTTAGGATGATTTTTAACTGTCTGATTAGGATGACGTCATGCAGTCAAGTCACACACCTGTAAGTTTTGTCTGTGTGCATATAGCTTTGACACACCTGATTTTACCATTTTACTTTACTACTGTTTAAAACTACAAAAACCTGTAAAAACTACAACACTCACTATCTGCTAACCCATACGTCATTTTTATTTAACCTCCTGAATTTTTTATTTCTTTGCAGTGTAGTATCATTCGTCTCTTTTGAGTTTGGGTTTATCAATTCTGTCTAATTATTTTTGACAATTTAATTTGTTTTCTGTTTTACACATATGGGTATCCTACTGTACGTACTTGCGTAAATCTATGGATCTATAAATGAGGTCTTTAACAAAAGATATTTTCTTTGGTGAAAGTGAAGATCTGGAGAGTTTATGGGCATAGACCATAACAAAGTGTCAGATCCACTTAAACTACTAAAGTCACTTGTTAAAGTAGTAAATGACTTCCTATTGGCCTCTGATCAGGGTTGCGTCACTATACTTGTGTTACTTGACCTCAGTGCAGCTTTTGACACTATTGATCATAGTATTCTTCTTTACAGATTAGAAAATGTATTAGGAATTAAGGTAACTGCTCTCTTGTGGCTCAGATCCTATTTGACTGATCGTTATCAGTTTGTAGATTTAGATGGTGACTATTCCTCATGTTCTTAAGTGGAGTTTGGTGTTCCACAGGGTTCAGTTTTAGGCCCACTGCTTCTTTTCCCTTTACATGCTTCCTCTGGGCAACATAATTCGTAAACATGGTATTAGTTTTCATTGTTATGCTGATGACACACAAGTATACGTTTTAGCAAAACCAGATGAGAAAAACCAGTTTACTAAAGTTGAGCAATGTGTGCAGGACATATGAGATTGGACGTTAATTAATTTCCTTCTGCTTAATCCTGATAAGACAGAAGTTCTAGTCATAGGACCACAAGCAGCTAGAAGTAAGCTTTCTGATTATACCGTGATTTTAAATGGCCTTTCTGTTCCATCAAGTGCAACAGTAAAAGACCTTGATGTGATTATAGATTCCAGCCTTTCATTTGATGTGAATGGCTTTCATTCAGCCTTTTCATGTAGATAATATCACCAGGATAGCATTCTTTCACCTCAGAAATATTGGCAAGATAAGAAATATATTGTCACCAAATGATGCAGGAAAACCAGTTCATGCTTTTATCACCTCTAGGTTGGATTGTTGTAACACTAACTGTCTGGTTGTTCAACTAGATGCATAAACAAGCTTCAGTTAGTCCAGAACGCAGCAGCGAGTGTCCTCACTCGAACCAGAAGATACGACCACATCCCCCCTATCTTATCCACATTTCATTGGCTTCCTGTGAAATTTCGTATCGATTTTAAAATACTACTTTTGACATATAAAGCATTAAATGATCTTGCGCCGCAGTTTCTGAGTGAACTCCTAGTGTCTTACAATCCGCCACACCTACTTTGATCAAAGGATGCAGGCTGCTTGTCAATACCGGGTATTATTAAAACTACAGCAGGGGGCATAGCTTTTTCTTACATAGCCTTCCAAATAGTGTTCAGGACTCAGACACAGTCTCGGTGTTTAAGTCCAGGCTAAAAACCTATTTATTTAGCCAAGCATTTTTGTAAATTGATTTGCCTTAGGTAAAGGAGCAGATCTGGGGGACTCATGGACGTAGAAAACTAGGTGAACTGTTATGTTTAGATGCTGTCTTCCCCAGTCTCATTGATCACTCAGGTTTGTTCACGTTGAGGTAATTGGTTGCTTTACATCCCCGGGAGCCCTCATGTCTGTGTTTCTTTCTGGCTCTCCCTTTTAGTTATGCTGTTATAGTTAGTCCTGCCGGAGTGCCTGCATGCACTCTGCACTAAATATACATTCACCTTATACATTGTTCGACTGTGACCATACCTAACTGCCATCTCACCATCTCTTTTGCTCTCTCCTCTTCTGCTCTCTCTCTCTCCCTCTCTCAGTTTTCCTCTACCTATCTCTCTGTCAAGCTATACATGTCGCTCCTGAGCTGCCAGTGATCCAGACCTCCTCTGCCCTCTGGACCTCTCTAACTCATCCTGGAGTCCTGCTTCTGGTTGGAGATCTCGTCACATGGATGCCCCGTGTGGTCTGCCTGGGATGCGTGTGGTGACTGGGGATGGTTCCACTTTTTCACGAAGACGGTCCTGTCCTCTACTGATGCAGACAGCTGTTCTCTGAGGACCTGTGACTTCAGTCGCTTAATAGTTCGGGACTGGAATTTCCTACAGTCTACCTGAGCCTCCAGGAACAAACTGGACTTCATTTAATTTAACACATCTCCTGTTATACTGAACTTTTAGTCTCACATAGTTTTATGCAAATCAATCCCTACTATCCATTTTAACCCAGATGAGGATGGGTTCCCTGTTGAGTCTGGTTCCTCTCAAGTTTTCTTCCTATAACCATCTCAGGGAGTTTTTCCTTGCCACTGTTGCCGTCGTCCTCAACTTTTAACAGTTGTCACTGTCACAAAGCAGCTTTACACAATCAAAAGAATTATTTAAGTTCGTATGAATTGTAAATGTGTATCAATCAAATAAATCTACAATATAAACATGACTAATGACTATTCTGTTTTTTAACTGTGGCCTACCCAACACTTTATTGTAAAATGCATAATAACAATAATAATAATTATTATGATTATTTTAAATTCTTTTTTATTCTTATTAAAAATATTATTATTGACTGTCCTCCAAAATTTTTTTTAAATGTTGCATGTACTTAAAGGTCCCAAAAACTTAAGTTATCCTATTTTCCAGTGAAGTTGTTTCAGTTTGGGCAAACAAACCAGGTATCCACCCAGTAAAGTTGACCCATAATAAATATACATGGCATAAATCTAATATACGAATGCCTTCGCAGCTCGAAAATGAGGGTGTATCTTGAGTATGCCACAGCATTATACATCTCCATAACAACAGAGAAGGACTGTAACTCAGCATCAAAGTAAGTGCAATACACCCTAAAACAATTCAATTTTCAGTTTTCTTTTTATAGCACTTTTAATAATTGTCACTGTCACCCAGTAGCTTTACAGAATCGAAAGAAATTATGGCACTGAGTATGAAACGTGTGAAAAAATATTTATGAATCAAAATGAACTGAACCATGGAGCAGCTGCAGTCTCAAGTCCTCAGAGAACAGCTGTCTGCATTAGTCGAGGCTAGAACCGTCTTCATGGTAAAGTGGAACTGTCCCCAGTCACCACACACATCCCAGACAGACCACAGAGGATGGTCGCTCCATGTCCTCCTGAAGTCAACAATCATCTCTTTTGTTTTATCAATATTCAGAGGCAGGCTGTGGTCTTACATCAGTCTGTTAACAGTTATTTTATTACCGAAAAATTACAGAATTCAAACCAAACTTTGATACGGTGTAACTGGATAGAAAGCATGGACTGAGAATAAAAATATAGCATTTATTTTCTTTGCTGTTAAATGTAATTTGATGCAACATTAAAACAACATACAATTTTAAAATACAAGACTAATACAATAATTATACATGAGAAAATACAGAATACTAAAAAAACAGCTAATCAGAGTCCATTATATTGCCTGTTATAATTATTAATCACCACAAATTTGCTTAGGGTATAAAACGAATACCCTTAAAGTCAGTCTTATATGCCTGAAACATGAATATACAATATAAAGAAAACCAATCCACTTGATTAAATCTGTCCCCTTTCCCCACTCTGCCATCATGTGGCAAAAAACCCACAAGCACCTCATTTGGAACAGAAAGGGTCTATCCCCAAACTGTTCTCACAGTTGGGAGCATGAAACTGTCCAAAATGTTTTGGTATGCTGAAGCATTAAGAGTTTCTTTCACTGAAAGTATGGGATTGAGCCCAACTCCTAAACAACCACACCACACCAGTTCCAACATGACTGCACATCAGTGCACAAAGTAAGGTCCATAAAGACCAAGTTTGGTGTGGATAAACTTGACTGGCCTCAACCTGATAAGACACCTTTGGGATAAATTAGAACTGATACTGGGAGCCACGCCTTCCCATCCAACATCAGTGTCTGACCTCACAAATGCACTTTTGGAAAAACAGTCAAAAATTCCCATAAACACACTTCTATGATGTTCGCTGAAAAAGGCGAACAACTTATTAAACCCTATAGATTCAGAATTGGATGTTACTCAAGCTCATATGCATGTAAAGGCAGGCGAGCGAAAACTTTGGGCAATATAGTGTGTACATACAGTGCAAAGTGTTGGTAGGGGAGAGTGTAGCCAGACAACACAGAATGGTGGTGTGTAAAATAACCCTGGTGGTGAGGAAGGCAAAGAGGACAAAGGCAGAGCAGAGGACAAAGTGGTGGAAGCTGAGAAAGGAAGAATGTTGTGAAGTCTTTAGGGAGAAGTTGAGACAGGCTATGGGTGGTCAGGAGGTGCTTTCAGTTGACTGGACAACTACAGCCAATGTGATCAGGGAGACAGGTAGGAGGGTACTTGGTGTATCATCAGGTAAGGGGAAAGTGGACAAGGAGACTTGGTGGTGGAATGAGGAAGTCCAGGAGTGTATACAGGGAAAGAGGCTAGCTAAGAAGAAGTGGGACAATGAGAGGACTGAAGAGAGTAGACAGGAGTACAGGGAGATGCAGAGTAAGGTGAAGGTAGAGGTGGCAAAGGCCAAACAAAGAGCATATGAGGACTTGTATGCTAGGCTAGACAGTAAGGAGGGAGAGGGGGATCTGTACAGGTTGGCAAGGCAGAGAGATAGAGATGGGAAGGATGTGCAGCAGGTTAGAGTGATTAAAGATAGAGATGGAAATGTACTGACAGATGCCAGGAGGGTGATGGGAAGATGGAAGGAGTACTTTAAGGAGTTGATGAATGAGGAAAACGAAAGAGAACAAAGAGTAGAAGAGGTGACTGTTGTGGAACAGGAAGTAGCAAATATTGGTAGAAGTGAGGTGAGAAGGGCGTTGAAGAGGATGAAGAGTGGAAAGGCTGTTGGTCCTGATGACATACCTGTGGAGGTATGGAAGTGCTTAGGAGAGGTGGCAGTAGAGTTTCTGACAAGTTTGTTTAACAAGATCTTGGAGAGTGAGAGGATTCCAGAGGAATGGAGGAGAAGTGTATTGGTGCCAATTTTTAAGAACAAGGGAGATGTGCAAAGCTGTGGCAATTATAGAGGTATAAAGCTAATGAGCCAGACAATGAAGCTGTGGGAAAGAGTAGTGGAAGCTAGGTTAAGGGCAGAGGTGAGCATTTGTGAGCAGCAATATGGTTTTATGCCTAGAAAGAGTACATCAGATGCAGTATTTGCTTTGAGGATGCTGGCGGAGAAGTACAGAGAAGGGAACAGGGAGTTGCATTGTGTCTTTTTAGATTTAGAGAAAGCATATGACAGGGTGCCAAGAGGGGAGCTGTGGTATTGTATGAGGAAGTCTGGAGTGGCAGAGAAGTATGTTAGAGTGGTGCAGAACATGTATGAGAGCTGTAAGACAGTGGTAAGATGTACTTTGTAAGACAAAGTAAGACAAAGGAGCTGATAGTGGACTTTAGTACAAAGCAGGTGAGGAACTACCAGACCCCCGTCATCAACAGGAGCCCAGTGGAGAGAGTGGACAGCTTCAGATACCTCGGTGTTCACATCACGCAGGACCTGGCATGGTCCTGTCACATCAACACCGTGGTAAAAAAGGCCCGGCAGCGTCTCTACCACCTCAGACGCTTGAGAGACTTTAGACTGCCCTCCAAGGTGCTCAGGAATTTCTACTCCTGCACCATCGAGAGCATCCTGACGGGAAATATCACGACCTGGTTCGGGAACAGCACCATGCAGGACAGACGAGCTCTACAGAGGGTGGTGCGATCAGCTGAGCGCATCATCCGCATCGAGCTCCCTGACCTGCAATCGATTTACAGCAAGCGGTGCTTGACCAAGGCCAGGAAGATCGTGAAGGACCTCAGCCACCCCAATAACGGACTGTTTACTCTGTTGCGGTCTGGGAAGCGATTCCGCTCCTTAAAGGCCAACACAGAGAGACTGAGGAGGAGCTTCTTCCCGCAGGCGATAAGGTCTCTCAACCACAACCACATCACTATGCAGAACTACACAATATTTTCATAATTGGTCAAATCTATCAATCTTCTTACATCCATGAACACTATGGACAATTACACGCTCACCTTCCTTCATATATACACTACATGTCGTACGTTACATCCTGGACCATTGCACAAAGACACTTTAATAACTTTGCACACCTACCTTCACAACTACACTACATTTTACAGTTTTACGTTTACATCCTGGACCAGTGCACAAAGACACTTTAATAACCTCTGCACTAAGACACTTTGTTCTATGCATATTTGCACACACCGTACAGTATATTTTAATTTGCACAGTATATTTCTATTTTGTACATCATATTTCTATTTTTATTTTTAGTTCTATTTTTTCCTAGCACATTTCTATTTTTATTTTTAGTTCTATTTTTCCTAGTTTAATTAAATTTTTTAATTTAATTTCTATCGTATTTCTTTTATTCATATTTATTTCTTATTTGTAAAATTTAACTCTCTTTTAGGGTCAATGGCAGTCGTATAATGCATTTCACTACATTTCGTACTGTGTATGTTTGTGTATGTGACAAATAAAATTTGAATTTGAATTTGAATTTGAATTTGCTGTAGGTGTGACAGAAGAGTTTAAGGTGGAGGTGGGTCTGCATCAAGGATCGGCTCTAAGCCCCTTTTTGTTTCCTCTGGTGATGGACAGGATGACAGATAAGGTAAGACAGGAGTCCCCATGGACTATGATGTTTGCAGATGACATTGTGCTCTGTAGCGAGAGCAGGGAACAGGTGGAGGAAAATTTGGAGAGGTGGAGGTATGCTCTGGAAAGCAGAGGAATGAAGGTTAGCCGCAGCAAGACGGAATACATGTGTGTAAATGAGAGGGACCCAGGAGGATTGGTGAGGCTACAGGGAGCAGAGGTAAAGAAGGTGCAGGATTTTAAGTACTTGGGGTCAACGGTCCAGAGCAACGGAGAGTGTGGAAAGGAGGTGAAGAGGCGGGTACAGGCAGGTTGGAATGGGTGGAGAAAAGTGTCAGGTGTGTTGTGCGATAAAAGAGTATCAGCGAGAATGAAAGGAAAGGTGTACAGGACAGTGGTGAGACCAGCGATGCTTTACGGCTTAGAGACAGTGGCGCTGAAGAAAAGACAGGAGGCAGAGTTGGAGGTAGCAGAGCTGAAGATGTTGAGGTTCTCCTTGGGAGTGACAAGGATGGATAGGATTAAGAATGAGTTTATCAGAGGGACAACCCACGTTAGATGTTTTGGAGATAAAGTCAGAGAGGCCAGATTGAGGTGGTTTGGACATGTTCAGAGGAGAGATTGTGAATATATTGGTAGAAGGATGCTGAGGTTGGAACTGCCAGGCAGGAGGTCTAGAGGAAGACCAAAGAGGAGATTTATGGATGCAGTGAGAGAGGACATGAAGTTAGTTGGTGTGAGAGAAGAGGATGCAGAGGATAGGGTTAGATGGAGGCAGATGATTCGCTGTGGCGACCCCTGAAAGGGAACAGCCGAAAGACAAAGAAGAAGAGTGTGTACATACAGTATAGCACAGTATGAAGCAAAAGAACCTTGTTTCAATAGGAATTAATAGTCATTATATTAGATACCAGCTATACAAAGCTAAATGTTAAAGCGAATCCCTATGTCCTTTACTCAAAAATCAGTAATAATGCAATAACAATGCAGCGGAAACAGGAAATTACTGGTCAACTTGCTGATCAGGATCATCCTGATGGGAAAAACTGATGTAGAGAAAAGTGCTGTAGGAAACACTATTCTGGGAGGATCAGCATTCAAATCTGAGTTGTCGAGCTCATTTCTGACATCCAAACTTAGACTGTAATAAAATAAAATCAAATAACAATTGCAGTAATAGACTCACCAAGCAATTTTTTGCATTAGGTACAATATATAATGAAGAAATTGTGAACAGGGTCAAAAAATACAAATTCCTGTGTGTGCTGGACCCTCACGTGTTTGTGGTGGTTCTCCACCTGGGAAGACTGAAGATAAAGATAAATAC
The DNA here is from genome assembly GCF_024256425.1 of Clarias gariepinus. NCBI lineage: Eukaryota > Metazoa > Chordata > Actinopteri > Siluriformes > Clariidae > Clarias > Clarias gariepinus. The sequence goes on along the minus strand of NW_026520998.1, from coordinate 689,051 downwards.
AATAATAAAGGATCAAAGAAATTAAAAAAAAAAATTGTAGTGCTCTACACATGGGATGTTCCATAGTCACACGGGTTTAAGTGACTAAATAATGAATGAGTAAATAATGAACATTGGCTTAAAGTTAGCCTTGTCGCCTCGCTTCAGTGTTGGTTTGGTCTGTGTGTGCATGGGATTTAAACATTCCCATCATGCTTGTCTACAGTTGTCTACAGAAGGTTCATTAGCATTTTCAAACTACTCATAGTGTTTAAACGTGTGTGTGCTTGTGACACCTGCCCACAAACACACACTCTCTCTGTCTCTCTCTCATTCATTTTGGAAATGCTTGTGAAAAAAAAACAACTGCACGGAGGAAACGCTCCAAGCACGGGGAGAATGTCTCGGGTTACTTTGCTGTAACCCTGTTCCCTGAAAAGGCGGGAACGAGATGCTGCGTAAAAATGCTATGGGAACATCTTGTCATGTTGCCGGTTGTGAAGCATGTATGTATCAAACACGCCAAATTTTGGCTTATATAACCTAGGTCGGGTGACGTCATCTGATGAGACGCACCTGCAGGTTATAAATAGGACTGAGCCAGAAACATTCCTCAGATTGATTTGTCTGAACGGACGTCCGGTCACGTAGCCAGTGCGGAATTGGAACGCAGCATCTCGTTTCCGCCTTTTCAGGGAACAGGGTTACAGCAAAGTAACCCGAGACGTTCCCTTTCAAAGGCTTCACTTAATGCTGCGTGAAAACGCTATGGAAACGAGAATACCAACTTCACACACACTTGCCGCAGGGGAATACCTCTTGCTAATGCAATAGATGAGGCGATCCCCCTAGTTGAATGAGCCCTGATTCCTAGAGGTGAAGTGAGCCCATGCGCCTCATAGGAGAGGGCAATAGCATCTCTCACCCAGTGTAGTGGCGACTGCCCCCCCGGTTGCGGCCCCAAAACGTGTAAAGCTGCTCTGACTTACGCCACTGGCTGATGTGGTGGATGTAAATCTAAAGATCACATACTGGACACAGTAAGTAAAGTCTCTCCTGCTCCGAGGCTGTAAAAGGCAGAGGACAGAAGGCTTCAAAAGATGGCACCGAGTATGGCTGCCTCGTCGCGCGCTCCCTCAAGCAATAGTGGTTTTTTGTATCTAATTCTATTTTTATTTTATTTTATTACTAGTAACACGTTATGTCTTTTTGTTTACGATCGCCAAACATTACTGGATATAAGAGCAGGACTTTCTTACCGTTTTCCGGAGTTCAAGTTTTGGAACACAGATCCTCCATTTCCAAATCCCCCATTCATCTCGTCCGAGACGCCTTTGTCCTGGATCCCTGGAACCTGCAAATGCCGGCGTAGAGGTAGAAGATCCGGCGTTTTGGTTCGACTGAGACAGCGCAGTAACAGACCACCGCTCCCCAGCTTATTACTAGCAAACGTACAGTCTCTGGAGAACAAGCTTTGTGAACTTCAGGCACGAATCTCCTTCCAGCAGGAGACGCGGGACTGCTGCGTGATCTGCCTTACAGAAACCTGGTTGTCGGACAAGATACCGGACTCCGCGATTCAGCTACCAGGATTCTTCGTGCACCGCGCAGACAGGTCGCAGGAGCTAACTGGGAAAAGCAAAGGAGGCGGCGTGTGCTTCATGATCAACAACTCCTGGTGTGATTATGCAAACGTGCACCAGATAAAGTCCTTTTGCTCACCGGACCTGGAGTTTCTGATGCTTATGTGTCGTCCATTCTGGCTACCAAGGGAATTTTCAGCAGTCATTATTACGGCTGTTTATATTCCCCCACAAGCCGACACTGACCGAGCACACAGGGAACTGTACAGCGCGATCAGCAGTCAGGAAACCGTGCACCCAGAGGCAGTGTTTATTACGACAGGAGACTTTAACAAAGCGGGTCAGGGGTAGCTCAGTGGTTAAGGCGTTGGACTACGGTTCGGAAGATCCCAGGTTCAAACCCCACAACCACCAAGTTGCCACTGTTGGGCCCTTGAGCAAGGCCCTTAACCCTCAACTGCTCAGATGTGTAATGAGATAAAAATGTAAGTCGCTCTGGATAAGAGCGTCTGCCAAATGACTAAATGTAAATGTAAACAAAGCCAACTTGAAGAAAGATTTACCAAAACTCCAGTTCAACACACGAGGAGAGCGGCTGCTCGACCACTGTTACACTTCCTTCCGGAATGCGTACAAAGCCCTCCCCCGCGCCCCTTTTGGCCAATCAGATCATCGCTCCATTCTGCTTCTGCCTGCCTATAGGCAGAAGCTGAAACAGGAAGCTCCAATGTTACAGGACTGGTTTGATCACGTGGACTGGGAAATTTTTCGAATGGCTGCAGACAGCATTGATGAATACGCAGACTCGGTCTGCGGATTTATTAGGAAATGTGTAGATGATGTTCCTATCCAAAACAGTAAAAATTTATCCAAACCAGAAACCATGGATAAACAGTGATGTTCGCATGGCACTGGCAGCACGGAACTCTGCTAACACATTGGAATATAAACACGCCACCTATCAACTTTGGAAGACTATTAAGTCTGCGAAACGTGAGTACAGGAACAAAGTGGAACAACAATTTGATGATCCTAGAAGAATGTGGCAGGGACTGAATACAATTACGGACTCCAGAGAGAAAACCAGCACACCGCAGACCACGGCCTCTCTGTGTGAGGATCTAAAGGTATTTTACGCTAGATTCGACACAGGGAACAACACGAGACTGCACAGCGAACGCATCATAGACGACATCAGTGCGCAAGAGGATGAGGATGTAAGGAAGTGCTTCAGACAGGTGAATGCACGCAAAGCCGCTGGTCCTGACGGAATCCCTGGCCGTGTCCTTAAATCATGCGCGGCTCAGCTGGCTGGAGTATTCATGAATATCTTCAACCTCTCCCTCTCTCTGTCTGTAGTCCCAGCCTGCTTCAAGATGGCCACCATCGTCCCTGTACCCAAATCCTCCACCATCACATCCCTAAACGACTGGCGACCAGTAGCCCTGACCCCCATTGTGAGCAAATGCTTTGAAAGGCTGGTCAGGAACTTCATCTGCTCTGCCGGACTCACTGGACCCTCTACAATTTGTATACCGCCACAACAGGTCCACTGATGACGCCATAGCCCTGACTCTACATACTGCCCTCACCCACCTGGAGAAGAAAGATACGTATGTGAGAATGCTGCTAGTAGATTAAAGCTCTGCATTCAACACCATCGTTCCCTCGAAGCTGGACAGGAAACTACAAGATCTAGGATTGAGCAGCTCTCTCTGCAGCTGGATTCTCAACTTCCTGTCCGACAGACGCGAGATGGTCAGACTGGGCAGCATCACCTCATCCCCCGTCACAATGAACACGGGTGCTTTACAAGGGTGTGTACTGAGCCCTCTACTGTACTCACTCTACACATACGACTGCACGGCCACTAGCAGCTCCAACATCGTTGTGAAGTTTGCGGACGACACAACAGTGGGTCTTATTACCAACGGTGATGAGACGGCATACAGGGAGGAGGTCAGTGCCCTGACACATTGGTGCCAGGAGAATCATCTCTCCCTCAATGTCGGAAAGACCAAAGAGTTGATTGTGGACTTCCGGAGATGTAGAGGTGCACATTCCCCCATCATCATCAACGGCGCCGCTGTGGAGAGAGTGAGCAGCTTCCGCTTCCTGGGTGTTCACATAGCAGAGGATCTCACATGGTCAGTTCATACTGACAAAACAGTGAAGAAGGGGCAGCAGCGACTCTTCTTTCTCAGGAGACTAAAAAGATTTGGCATGAGCCCCCGCATACTTAGGACCTTCTACCGCTGTGCCATCGAGAGCATCCTCACTGGATCCATCACGACCTGGTACGGCAACAGCACCGCCTACAACCGCAAAGCTCTGCAAAGAGTGGTGCGGTGTTCCGAAAGGATAATTGGAGGTGAGCTTCCCTCCCTCCGGGACATCTACAGGAAGCGGTGCCTGAGGAAAGCGAGGAGGATCATCAAAGACTCCAGTCACCCCAGTAACCACCTATTTAAACTGCTCCCATTAGGCAGGAGGTATGGAAGCATCCGGTCCCGAACCAGCAGGCTGAAGGACAGCTTCTATCATCAGGCCATCAGACTGCTGAACACTGACCATTAGGTTTCCATAGACACTACACTGCCACTTTCACACTGTCACTTTATAGTCACTAAGCCACTTTATGCACTCCATACTGCACATAATTGCCTTTTTTGCACAATATTCATTGCGGACATTCCTTATACATTTATACACAAGTAGACACACTCCCACAATCGTGTGTGTATGGGTATATACATGTATGCATATGTGTGTATGTGCATATGTGGATATATGTATATATATGTATGTATATTTATATATAGACGTGTATATTCTGTATGTGTATATATGTATACTTGTACTCACCTTTTATTTTAATAATACTTGCACAATATTTATACTACTGTATTATCCATATGTATATTTATTCTTATAATTGTACACCACTAATGCTTGTGTAGCTTGCACATAAGAATTTCACTCACATGTACGGTACCAGTGTACCAGTAACGTGATGTGACAATAAAAGCGACCTGACTTGACTTGACTTGAAAACAATAGGGGGCATGTTGAGAATGGAACTTTCGGAAGATAGTTCAGTGAGGATGCAAAATGGCCCTGCCTAGCCTAGGGGCAAGGTCTAGGCAGGATGGGGAGACTTCCAGCTCTCTAATCCTCTTGGTATTGGCCATTAAAAAAAACATCTTAAGGGTCAGAAACCTGAGGCGCTGACTCTAGTGGTTTAAAAGGGGTCTTAATTGGACCTTTGAACACGATAGATAAAACCCACAAAAGGGCCCGTGGCTCTAGTGGGTGGCCTCAACCGTTTAGTTCCATGAATGGAGCGGGTAACTAAAAGGGTGTTTTCCCACAGTAACCCCATTGATCAGGACGTGGCAGGCTGAAATAGCAGTTATGTATGTCTTGAGAGTACTAGGGCACAAGCCCGAAGACAACTTTCCCTGCAGAGGCTCCAGCACTGAACCATTCGGCAGTGGACTGGGTCTATCTGCTTCGTCATGCACCAACTTTCAAATACATTTCTTTTGAGGGCATACTCTTCTAGGGAAGGGAGCCCTAGCACTTAGAATGGTCTTAATTATGCTGGCTGGAAGATCAGCTTGACTTAATTGGTCCCCTTTAGGGACCGAACATGAAGGTTCCAAAGCTTGGGCTGGGGATGAAGTATCACCCTTCCTCAGCTTTCTTGGGCTGGACGGTCATCTAAGACCGCACCCCAGCCCGTGAGGGAAGTGTCTGTCGTTAGCATCTGCGACGACAGGACGAACTTAGAGTGGGACCCAGAGTCAGAAACCGGGGTCTGAACCACATAGTAAGGGTACGAAGCACCTGGCACGTAACCCTTATTGGGGATTGGCCCTAGAGTAAAATCTCCTGTCTTAGCCACAACTGAAATGCTCTCATGTGCAGAAGGCCCAAAGGTGTCACCGTGGATACAGCTGCCATGAGAGCTAAGATCTCTAAAAGTGATGGTCACTTTCTGGTCTAGCTTGATTTCCTTGAGGGTGTTGAGAATGGATTCAACACGAGCGGGAGACAGCTGTGCCCACTTACGATTGAATCCCATGTGACACCCAATATGTTGTCCTCTGAACAGGAAAGAGCACGCTTTTCATGCCGTTGGGTCTCAATCCTAAGAAACAAAGATGAGCTAGGATGACATGCTGATGTCAAAGCGCTAGCTACTGAGACTGGGTCAGCCAGTCGTCTATGTAATTCAAATACGGATGCCCTGGAGTTGTAAGCGCCAGAACTACATCCATGCATTTCGTGTATGTGCGGGTGAGAGAGCCAGACCAAATGGATAACCTGATACTGGTAAGCTTCGCCCCCAAAAGCGACCTTAGGAACCTCCTGTGTTGTGGCAATATTTCTATATGAAGTAAGCGTCCTTCAAGCAATTGTCCCAAATCAATCGCTTGGTAGGATTTGAGAGCAATCACTTTGACTGTCACTTTGACAGTCAACGGACGTAGCCCCCCGTTCCTCTTGGGAACCAAGAAATACCGACTGTAGTAGCCTGACTCACTGTCTGGTAGGGGAACATGTTCCATGGCTCCATTCCCCAGCAACTTCTGTCAGCAGATGCGCACTTGGGTGATGTGAGAACTGCATCCTGTAGTTTCTCTCTACAGTGCTTACTACCCAAGGAGATATGCTTGGCAGTAGTTTCGACATTGCCAGTTTCTCTGAAAGGGGCAAAAGTCTCGGCGGCTTGGTTAAACGAGGGAGGGGGGGTAGGGGGGATGTTAGATGTTCAGCATCCTGAAACATGGCAGGAAAAACCGAAGAGCTAACACTTCATTGGAGACTGGTGTTGCCCGAAACACCAGTGGTGGCGGAGCAAAAACACAGACCTCCTGGGGTGCCAGGGAGAACATTTTATACTCCCCATTGGGGGGCCACCCCCATGGTCCTGGGCACATGAACCTCAGGGCTTCTTTGTGAAGAAGACAATATGCCAGTCTGAGCTCTTTTGAGGCGGATTGCGAAGCGCGGCGCGACGCACCCCAATCTTTACGAGGGGGTGCCCAGGTCCTTCCATTTGGTCTAGCTCTCTCACCCGCACATATACGAAATGCATGGATGTAGTTCTGGTGCTTACGACTCCAGGGCATCCGTATTTTAATTACATAGACGACTGGCTCACCCAGTCTCAGTAGCTAGCGCTTTGACATCAGCATGTCATCCTAGCTCATCTTTGTTTCTTAGGATTGAGACCCAACGCCACGAAAAGCGTGCTCTCCTTGTGTGTTTCACGCCTTGCAAGAGTCAGACCCGGTCGAGACTGGGTGGTCGACAGTCCCGACTCTTGAGCACGGCGGGGAAGGACTTTCCGAAGGCTGGAAGTTCAGTATAAGAGGAGATGTGTAATATTAAAGTCCAGTTTGTTCCTGGAGGCTCAGGTAGACTGTAAGAAACTCCAGTCCTGAACTATTGAGTGACTGAAGTCACAGGTCCTCAGAGAACAACTGTCTGCATCAGTCGAGAAAACAACTGTCTATTGTATATTTAAGCAGAGTGCAAGTAGGGACTCCGGCAAGACTAACTATGACATCATAACTAAAAAGGGAGAGCCAAAAGAAAACACAGACATGAGGGCTTCCAGAGATGTAAAGCAAACAATCACTCACCGTCAAAAAACCTGAGTGATCAATAAGAGTGGAAAAGACAGCATCTAAACACACTAGTTCACCTAATACTCTACGTTCATGAGTCCCCCAGATCTGCTCCTTTACCTAAGGCTAATCTATTTAAAAAAATGCTTGGCTAAATAAATACGTTTTTAGCCTGGACTTAAACACTGAGACTGTGTCTGAGTCCGGAACACTATTTGGAAGACTATTCCATAACTTTGGGGCTTTGTAAGAAAAAGCTATGCCCCCTGCTGTAGTTTTAATAATATGCGGTACTGACAAGCAGCCTGCATCCTTTGATCGAAGTAGGCGTGGCGGATTGTAAGACACTAGCAGTTCACTTAGATACTGTGGCGCAAGACCATTTAATGCTTTATACGTCAAGAGTAGTATTCTAAAATCTATGCGAAATTTCACAGGAAGCCAATGCAATGTGGATAAGATAGGGGTGATGTGCGCGTATCTTCTGGTTTGAGTGAGGACTCTTGCTGCTGCATTCTGGACTAATTGAGGCTTCTTTAGGCACCTTGTTGAACAACCAGACAGTTAGTGTTACAATAATCCAACCTAGAGGTGATAAAAGCATGTACTAGTTTTCCTGCATCATTTGGTGACAATATATTTCTTATCTTGCCAATATTTCTGAGGTGAAAGAATGCTATCCTGGTGATATTATCTTCATGTGTTTCAAATGAAACGCTGGAATCTATAATCACACAGAGGTCTTTTACTGTTGCACTTGATGGAACAGAAAGGCCATTTAAAATCACAGTGTGATCAGAAACCTTACTTCTATCTGCTTGTGGTCCCATGACTAGAACTTCTGTCTTATCAGGATTAAGCAGAAGGATAATTAATTAACATCCAATCTCTTATGTCCTGCACACATTTCTCAACTTTAGTAACTTGGTTTTTCTCATCTGGTTTTGCTGAAACGTATACTTGTGTGTCATCAGCATAACAATGAAAACTAATACCATGTTTACGAATTATGTTGCCCAGAGGAAGCATGTTAAGGGAAAAAAAGCAGTGGGCCTAAAACTAAACCCTGTGGAACATCAAACTCAACTTGAGAATATGAGGAATGGTCACCATCTAAATCTACAAACTGATTGTTTGCGCTCTTTCACACCGGTTATTTCTATTTTTACGGTTGTGTCTCTGCCTCTGTGCGCAGGTGAGGATACATTGGAGCTGCACTCGATGGACTTGGAGATGGAGGCCATGGAGAAGCTGATCCGCGACCTACAGGTGAAGCTGGCCCGGCTACAGCAGCGGAAAGCCACGCTGGAATCGTCGCGGACCGACGCTCACTTGTCCCAGGTAAATTCTCGGCATGAGAATTCTCCTACAACCTCTACCCCGCATGCTTCTCTGCCCAAGTCCAACGCACCGAGGACGCAGCCCGCCCAGGTTTCCTTCACCCCGGCGCCGGGATACCACGAGGCCTGGATACTGCAGCAGCGGAAGACGCGCACCAAGCCCCGGGCGAGGACCTCTCCTCCTCCGCCACCACCAGTCTTCGAGATCTCGACCCGAAACCACTTTGCTCCTCTCCGTGAGACAGCACACGACGCGCTGGTCATCGGAAATTCCATCGTCCGGCACGTGCGTGCTACCACGGTTAAAGGTAAGGCGTTTACAGTACCTGGTGCACGTGTTCTTGATGTTGCTGCACAGGTGCCTGCGGCCCTGAAGAATAACATTCGAGCTGTGGTTCTTCATGCTGGCACGAAGGACATCAGGACTTCAGGAGCCTGGTTGAGAAGGTCCGAAGCACATCACTCACGACAAAGATCGTCGTATCTGGACCACTTCCGACATTTCATCAA